>NC_139918.1:4889547-5047047 GCF_963514095.1 Eutrigla gurnardus
GGAGAAAGGATTTAAGATTCAAGAGTGTTGCTTATTTAACTCACTCATATTTGGTGGAACTGATCATGGCATTGGCAGGCTGATAGCAAGGTACTGTGGGTCACTCACAGTCATACAAATAGAGCTCCCTGTGAAAGACAGAAACAAAAGATCTTATTAATATCCATTCAAGTTTTCAAGTGTTGACTAAAATAAATGTATAATAGACAGCCAAGAAAAAGAGTGTATTGCTCTTACAAGGAGGATACTGGCTAAAGCACATCAGGACTCTGGCACTGGAAGACAACTGTAGGTCCCTTACAAAGCACACACTGGAATAAAGCTCTCCTCAGCCCTGTGATTTGTAATCAATCACTGATTACAATTTCTAAATCAACAACCCAGTACTTAATATACTCATTTACAACAATCCTCACAGAGTGAAATAAAATACCGTCTGGCCCTTGATGGCCTGCTCTAAACATATTTTTCATTAACAGGTCGGGGAACATCTCCTCAAACAAATAGGCAACCTGTGTGTGCATGAAAGAGAGAGAGAGAGAGAGAGAGAGAGAGAGAAAGGGCTAATGACTGAGTGAAATTATGACATTGCATGATCTTCAATCTAAAATAAAAAGTGCAAATCTATCCAAGAGATACTAGAGGTACTTGTAAGAAACAGCTGGATTTTAGTATGAAATGTGTTTGTATATGGCTCACTGTGGCCATACACTCTTAGAAATAAAAGTGCTAAGTAGAACCATATAAGGTTCTTCGGCTTGTCCTCATAGGAGAACCCTTTTGGAAGGTTCTACCGAGAACCCCACATAAAGGGTTATACCTAGAACTGTGTGTGTAAGGTTCCACCCAGAACCCCCCATGAGAGGTTCTACAAAGAACCCATACTGGGGGTTCCACCAAGAACCCTTTCATATTTCAAGGGTTTTATCTAGAACCTGCACAGGGAGTTCCACTAAGAACCCTTTCATTTTTCAAGGGTTTTATCTAGAACCCACAAAGGGAGTTCCACTAAGAACCCTTTCGTTTTTCAAGGGTTATGTCTAGAACCTACACAGGGAGTTCCACTAAGAACCCTTTCATATTTCAAGGGTTTCATCTAGAACCCACACAGGGAATTCCACTAAGAACCCTTTTGTTTTTCAAGGGTTTCATCTAGAACCTACAAAAGGAGTTCCGCCAAGAACCCTTTCATGTTTCAAGGATTTCATCTAGACCTCACACAGGGGGATCTAAAAACAATCCTTTTCAATGTTTTCACAAATAACTGTCTTGTCCTCTGAGGGTTCTATAAAGAACCATATTGTATTCTACAGATCAGTTTAGTTCATATTATATTGTGGTCATTTATCATGTTGACATTGAACAAACATTCAAAACATTTTAATGAGAAAAACATTTATTTAAAGATAGTCCAACAGAACAGGCTGTGTAGGTCCCAGGGGAGAACAGGTCAAAAGTCAGCATAGGTCCAGTGGAATCAGCAACATGACAGGCCAGACACATCATGCTGTCCTCAGTCGTGGATTTGTGTAATCTCCAGCAACGGTGACATGGCAGAAAGGGGAGACAAAAAAGAGTTTTAGTTCCATCAATCCAAGGTGCATTTACTGTGCCGTATTGTAAGCTATCTACAAACAATAAAATAATGCATGGTCCAATGAAAGGAATCAG
The DNA here is from genome assembly GCF_963514095.1 of Eutrigla gurnardus. Taxonomy (NCBI): domain Eukaryota; kingdom Metazoa; phylum Chordata; class Actinopteri; order Perciformes; family Triglidae; genus Eutrigla; species Eutrigla gurnardus. The sequence continues at coordinate 4,891,219 of NC_139918.1, forward strand.
AGTACATACTGTATGTAGTAATCGTGACAGTGGAACATAATCATGAGAAAGTGAGGGAACCCCACAACGTTTTCACATTGATTTAAATAATGTTAAAATACTTTTCAGTGTTATGTTACAAGTACTCAAAATGTACCATATTGTAACAATAATGGAAATCATAGCAAAACCCTCTTTTTCAAGCCAATGGCACACTTCGGCTTTCGTCCAAGCTGTGTAAGTCATTTCTACAAGAAAACAAACAAACAAGCAAACGAACAAAACATAACAAGAAACAAATGCTTATATAAGATATTACATTTAGCTCACCTTGATTCTCTGAAGTTTCTTCTGTTCTCTCTCTCTTCTGTTCTTCTTTGTTCTGTTCTGTTCACAGTAATCACTATTGGTATGTCACACCTGGTTTGTAAGGGGGGAGGACCAGACTATATGGTGCAATCCATGGGGCAACCAGCTCTTAACTCACACATGACCGCAGCCATTGTGCCAGCTCACAGGCCCAACACACCAAACCTTGCCCTTTCCCCTGGGAGATCAAGGTTCAATTCCCAGCATCAACAAACCCTGATGTAGTAGCCCCAAAGTCAGTGTTACAATATGATTTTTTCATCAGTTAAGGCTTGGCCTCTGACATCAAAGACCTTTCTTTATCACTGAACTTTTGTGCAGCTTCACAACTTGACTAAGCCAGTAAGCAGGGTACAGCAGCCATGGGATGAGGCCGATCATGGAAAAGTATGAGGAGGAGACAAATACATGAGTAAAATTGTCTGTAAAATAAGTGTTTAATTGTCTGTCACTAATCCACACATCACCTCAGTAGGCATTAACATGGTCACTCTTCATCAACCAGGCCTTGAACTCACAACTTCAAACTGTATCTCTAGATCACGTGTCTTGTAACAAACTTTCAAAAGCCTTTGTCCAGTGAATAGTATAGCTCACTTAGATGCCCCAGAAAGAGGGGTTATATCCTTGCTGTAGGGACCCAGGGTTCAATTCCCCTGGCTGCTTCTTTGCTGTGTGTCAATTTCCTCCTGAAGAAGGGAATAGTGTAACTAAACTTTAAAAAATAAACACAATTATAGCTGCTGCGCAGCAATGGGTCAGGTCTGGACTATTTTTTGTCAATTTTAAGCAATTCTGAGCAACAAACAGGAGAATAGGAAGGCAAGACAGTTGACATTGTAATGTTGCACATTTTGCACCAGTTGAGGCTGAAATCCACAATTTCTGGAACCAAAGACCATTGTCTATCACACTGAGCTAATTAGCAAATGGCAACTCAACTGTGGCTTCACAAATTGAGTAAGCCATTCACTGTCGCGCAGGCAGATTTGAAAACACAAAAAAAAATTTAAAAAAAAATCAGTTTTTGGGATAAAAATTCTGATATGTTTTTGTCAAACATCATCTACCGTGACTCTAAAATTTTGTACATTTGTTACACAAAGACTACCAGGTATTTTGATGTATTACCATTATCACCCTTGCTGGGGATTGAACCCATATCGTCTGGCACCAAGAACCAGCTCCTAGCCAACTGAGCTAATTGTCTGGAAGTGCAATCAGCAAGGTATGATATCTGTCAACATGGGAATTGAACCTGTGACCTAAAAGCAGAAGTCACAGTTTGTACAGACAGAGCTAAACAGACACATGATCAGCTCCCTCTGTCTGACCACTGACATGAAGGAGCTGTCAACCTGGCTGTGTGAGCGAGTGTGGCGAGTCAGAGGAGTCCCTGATCTACACATTCTGCTGGATAGCTCAGTGGGTAATGGTACAGACTTTAGATTTGGAGGATAGGGGTTAAAATCCCAGTCATAGCTAATCTTTGCCTGGGTCAACAAGATTGGCTGATGAAGGTCTTGCTTTCTTATAATTAATGGTTGTGAAAATAAATTGGTAACAGAACATTTCAGTTATAGGCCATTATTTGTATGTCTGATCAGAAGGTGTAATAGGCTGGGTGAACCCTGCCTGAAACTTCCGGGAAATTTGGATTTCGCTCGGCAGTTTAGGCTGGACACCCTCAGGCTTACTTTCGCTGTTACATTGCCAGAATCTTTGGCTCCAATCAGAAACGGCCATTCTCTCCTGGCACGCTATTGGCCGGTGACGTGACGATGACGAAACATAAGCGACGCGAAGCAGCAGTTGTTGTCCGGAAAGTTGCTCTGATTGGTTGTAGGACTATCCAATTGCGTACGGAGTCATTTGAACGATGCCCATTGATCCCGCCTCTTGAGCAGTAGAAACAAAGCGCAGCTTCCCCAGACTAATGTTCAATCTTAAAAGATTGACCTTAGTATGGTGAAAACCAGACTAAAGGTGTAAGGTAATAGACTAGTATGGTGGACCTGATGACTCCACCCAGCTAGCAGGTTAGCTCAGTCACTACTGCCAGTGACTTTAGACTGGGTGGCAGGTGTTCAAATCCCAAGATGGGCAATTATGTTGCAGTTTGATCAACAGGATCTGGAGAAGAACAAATAAACAAAAAAATGGATATGAAAAGTATTTGTATCAGTAGTCACAAGGAATTGTATTTTGCACCATGTATGGAAGTATGTCCCTGGTGACACAGGATCTTATACCCATGCTTTCAACAATCCCTGAAGAACTCTTTCTTCCAAAAACGGTTCTCTGGATCAAAATAGTTCTTACTGGAACCCTTAGCGTTACCAAGAACCCTTTTAAAACCTTTTATTCAGGAAAGGGGTTTTAAAGGGTTCTCTCGATCAAAATGGTTCTTACTGGAACCATTAGTGTTACCAAGAACCCTTGAAAAAACCTTTCTTCGGGAAAGGGTTTTTCAGAAGCAAATGGTTCCAGGTAGAACCTCAGCCCTTGTGAAATAACCCTATTGGAACCCTTATTTCTAAGAGTGTAGGGTGCAGTATGTAGGTTCTGTTTACATGGTTCTAGGCAGCACAACAGGTGTTTTCAACACTTAAATAAACGTAAATATTCACCATGTTCCAATGAATGGGAACACCACCCAAAGAAGAACCATCTTTGACATTGTTTATTTTAATACTGGATCAAGAAATGCAGCCTGGCCCTTGGAACAGCAACAAGAAGAGGGAGAACAACACCTCAAACAAATGAAGGCCTGTGTGAGAGGGAGAGAGAGAGCATGGGACATAATGATTGAGTCACTTTACAGTATCTTCAGTCGGAGATGGTTGGATAATAATAATTGAACAATTAATAACAATAAAAGTAATACTATTATTTTCTTACCTTATCAGATGAGCAGTTTAGTCAGCAGTGCAGTCTGCTCTGCTACTCTGTCGATCACAGTGTCTGTGTCCAGGTGCAGGACATCTTTTTCAGTAGCCATCAACATGAAAGCCTCCAAGTGGTCCTGTGAGAGTGTGCTCCTGAGTCTGCTTTAAATGAACTTCAGAGTTGAAAATGTACGTTCACAGGCCACCTGGGTGATAGACAGAGTGAGCACAAACTTGTATCCAAGTCCGATGAGATGATATGCATCTGTTAGGAGGTTGAACTGGCTGAGGATCTGGTAGCAGCAAAGTGGACAGTTTTTGCAGGAAGTGCAGCTTTTGTGCAGTATTTCAACCACTGTCCCACTGTCTAGCTAGATTTTTCAGCTTACACTGCAAGTTGTCTACAGTTGCCTTGTTGTGAAACAGTAGTATACACTTACTGAGCTCTTGGAGGGCAGACTGATGAAGACCATTGGTTCTGATCTCTGGAAAGTTTCTGGGGTCCAGAATTGCCAGGTCATTGTACAGGGTGCCATGAGAGAGAAACCTCCTGTGGATGACCTTAACTGCTGTATCCATGATCTGATTATCGAATGTACCTCATATGCTCTCTCAGCATTAGACAATGTTTCATCAACGGCCATCTCTCCAGGCATGTTTTTCACCTTTCTTCTCCTCTTCAGTGGCAGTGCAGCCTCCACTATGAACTCTGTGTCTTTGTCCTGTTCCTTGAACCTCTTGTTTCCTCATGTAACAAATCCATCTGCAGCTGCCTTAACTGACTGGAAGTCCCTTGACATCTCCTTCAAACTGTCCTGTGTTGTCACAACCATTGCATGGGCCTTGAGGATGTCCATCCCTTTTGTTTGCAGATACTTTGACAGGGGTGTTGTATGCTCAAATATCTTGAGGAATAGCTGAGCTGTCAGTATGGTCTCATACCTGAGCAGACCCTCTATGTAGCTTCTGGCTTTGACCCGTACGGTTGACTTCATGGTGTCATCTTCTTCTATGGCTGACAGTGTGAGCACCACATCGACAAAGAGAGCATTGTCAGCATTGCCAAAAGATCCAAAGAATTTCTTCAGGGCTTCGTGTTTGGCCCACCACCGTGTCTCTCCAATTGTGTTGAGCCGTCTGTGTCTCTTGTTCTGGCTTTCATTCTCCCACAGATTCATCCTCTTGTATGACTCTCTGATGAACACAGCAATGTCGTTGAGGAGAATGAACAGTGAGCCACTTTCAATTACGGACTGAGTTGTGTCGGAGAATCCTTTATATGGACCTTGCATATTAGATGCCCCATCTGTCACACTTCCAATGCACCAGGTCATGTCCAATTTCAGTTTGTCCATCACCTCTGTCAGCAGATCGACAAAGTACTGTCCAGTAGACTTCTCACACTTGACCACAGCAATGAGCCTCTCATTAACAACATCAGTAACATATCTCAGAATGACTGAGGATTGATCCTGTGAGGTTATGTCTTGTGTGTGTCAATCTGGACGGAGAACATGCCAGCTTCCTGAATCTCACTAGAGATGGATTCTTGAATGAGGAGCTTGACTGTATCTATCACTGAATTGACTGTGGTTTTGGACATCAATGTGACAAGAGACCCTCTACCTTTTGCCCCAAATTGATGCAATTTCTTGCTCTGCTCAATGCATCTGCTCAGATGCTCTTTCAGGGTGACATCATATTTCCCAAGGAGAAGAATGATCTCTAAGAAGTTGCCGTGATCTTGAGTGGTATCTTCAAGAGTGTATGCTGCCTCATTCTTTTGGTGCCTGTAGCTAAACCCCCTCTTGCCTATTATCTTAACTACATCCACTACACGCTCCAGAACCTGCCGCCTCTTTCTGACTTGGCTTCTGTGAGCAGACATCTGGTTGCCAGCAAGCAAACTCCTAATGTCAGCTTTGCAAGCCTGTAGTATGTAGGCTTCTGCACAATCCTTGTGTGCCTTACTGCCATTATGCTCTTCTATGCGCTGCCCATAATGCTTCCAATCTGTCATTCCTGTAATGAATTGACTTTTGTCATTGGACTTGGCAAATGCCATACAAATGAAGCAAAACAGTGCATGGTGTTCCTCACTGTATGAAAGCCATTTTTGAATGGTGGCATCCTAGCAGTAGAAAACTCTCTGCCATTTGGGGTGACTTGTTGATTGTTGGGGGTGATGGTTAAAAAATAGCTGAAGGGTGTCTGGGTTGGGGCGGGTGAAATAATCAATGGGTGGGCTTGGGGTCTCTGGTGAGAGAGATGATGTACTGGGCACAAACCTGGACATGAAAAGTAGAGAAATAGTATGGAACAAGTTTGAACACCCCTTACATGTATGCAGATGTTTTATTGTAACAGTAGTTAATCAGTGTTTTATTAGGTTTAACTGTATAATGTGAAAGGGGTCATTGTCTCTTATTTGATGTAATTTAATCTGAAAATTTCCATAAGGTGTTAAAAAAAAAGGGAAAAAAAGAAAGGATAATAAACCATAAACACTGACTGAAAAAAATATGTAAAGCATATTTGAACAAATTGGACAGTGGGCACGAAGAAAGTGTATTGATACTTAAAACACTCACTAACTCTGGTGACCTGATTTGGGGGACGTAATTATATGTAAAAAATTGTGAAAATAGCGGATCTACATGCTCAAACCACACCACATTGCAACATGTGAGTTTTAAGCTTGTAGATCTGCAAATGTGTGGCATGCTTTGATGAAAATATGAAATAGTGTAATAAAAGCAACTATTAAATAATCAGGATAGTATATTATTTTCCAACACCTTAGATAACTAGATTTAGTTATAACAGACCACACACTATGCAGAGATCTATTATGTCAAGTAAAGTTCATAGACAACGGTTCTGAACATTTAGTGAATGAGTGTTTATCCACAACATGTTATCTAGCACACACACCTGCTATCACCACCACCAATCTCCTCCTCCTCCTGTACCACCATGGCAGCGGGAGCCTCACTTTCACTGTCCGCCTGCAACTCCTGCCTAGAGGGCCCTGCCGCAGCCGAAGCCTCGGAGCCGGAGGCCACGCCGCCGCCGGCCCCCGCCGCAACAAACATGATAATATGTTTCTGCTCTTAGCGGCATCAGTAGCGAGAGCTTTTTTTTTCTTTTCCCTCAGTTTTTCTGCACTGCCTTTTGTTTTTTTCTCCATTTTCGCTTTGTTTTTCGTGTGTGTTTCTCTTCTCTCTCATAATGATTGCTCATCATTAAAGGTGATTGGACGAGGGGGGTCTGGTAAATAGAAGTAAAGTAAAACTTCATGGACTCTGATGTTTTAACACATTGTAGATATTATCCAGCAATGCCTTTGCCTGATTATTAATAAGAAAGACAACTTCATCTGGTTTCTTTTATGCTATAAGTAAAACTTCATGGACTCTGATGTTTTAACACATTGTAGATATTATCCAGCAATGCCTTTGCCTGATTATTAATAAGAAAGACAACTTCATCTGGTTTCTTTTATGCTGTAGAGTTCAATACTTTAAACTGCGTCCAACTCACCTTGTATTTCTGCTTCATGTTCTCCCACTTCTTCTTTGTCCATCCGGTTCCACCTTCCCTCCATCCCATGTTCTTCAATAAACATCCTATATGAAGAACAGCACGTAGAAAAGTGTTACAGCACATTGATGATTTCTTGCCGACTAAAATAACTGTTAAACAGAACGTTTCAGGTAGACATCTCAGGAAAGCAGTACATCTCCCATCTATATACGCTGGTGTTCAACCTTATATCATTGAGAAGCTAAATATGCACCAGTAGTTGTTAAGCCCTGCATATAAGAATTATAACATTTAAACCACATTTTCTTAAGTGAAGCCTCTCAGAGCAGCATTCCTCCTGCCGGTGAACATCTCCTCATCGTTCCCTCCACTGAATGAGGCGCCCGGTGTCTGCATCTGTCCCTTTAACGGACAACGGTGCACAGCGTTATTAATCACCGTTAGTAAATATATAACCACGGTTTAACATAAGCACTATATTATTACCGTATTTTCCGCACTATAAGGCGCACCTAAAAACCTTCAATTTTCTCAAAAGCCGACAGTGCGCCTTATAATCCGGTGCGCCTTATATATGGATCTTGGATATTGAGCCTCAACAGGTCTCGCAACTACGGTAAGCAGCTGCAGACTCGATTTTCCCCCGTAGAAGAAGTAGCGCGCGGTGCATGCTGGGATATATGACTGCGCGAGGCGTGCCGTTTCATTTCCATTGGTGTTTAAAGACCCCAAAATGGCTCCTATTAAGAGACACGCCTACGACGCAGAGTTTAAACTCAAGGCGATCAGTCACGCAGTAGAAAACGGGAATAGAGCAGCAGCGAGAGAATTTAACATTAACGAATCAATGGTGCGGAAGTGGAGGAAGCAACAAGATGACCTGCGCCAAGTAAAGAAGACTAAACAGAGTTTCCGAGGGAACAACGCGAGATGGCCACAGTTGGAGGACAAACTCGAACAGTGGGTTGTTGAACAGAGAGCAGCAAGAAGAAGTGTCAGTACAATCACTATTCGAATGAAGGCAACAGCGCTAGCACGCGAACTTAGAATCAATGAATTTAGAGGCGGCCCTTCTTGGTGCTTTCGGTTTATGAAAAGACGTCATCTATCCATCCGCACACGAACTACTGTTTCACAGCAACTGCCAAAAGACTACCAAGAAAAGCTGGCCACTTTCCGCGCATACTGCAAAAACGCGATTACTGAAAAAAAGATCCGGCCAGAGCACATCATCAACATGGACGAGGTTCCACTCACCTTTGACATTCCTGTGAACCGCACTGTGGATAAAACGGGAGTACGTACGGTAAATGTTCGCACCACAGGGAATGAGAAGTCATCCTTCACTGTAGTTCTCGCCTGCCAGGCTAATGGTCAGAAACTTCCACCCATGGTTATTTTCAAGAGGAAGACCTTGCCAAAAGAAAATTTTCCAGCCGGCGTCGTCATCAAAGCTAACTCGAAGGGATGGATGGATGAAGAAAAGATGAGTGAGTGGTTGAGAGAAATTTACGTGAAGAGACCGGGTGGCTTTTTTCACACAGCTCCTTCCCTATTGATCTACGACTCCATGCACTTTCGGGTTAGGCCCCGCCCACTCCGAGTACAGATACAGATACAGATAATTCATATGGTTAACAGATACAGATACAGATACAGATAATGCTGTACTCGCTCATCCCTAGTATTTATCATTTTATGTGTTACCTGCAATCACAGATGATTATTTTTGGGACAATGTTACGTTCCGTGAAGTTTGATGTTGGAAATTTACCGGGTTGCCTTTACTGATGAATGCACAGTTCTTGGGCCTTTGGGGGTTCATGGGAATAATAAATAGATGAGCAGACATTGTTTAACATGTTGAAATACAGGGCCGTGCGTTGCATTTGAAGCTGAATGTAGAATAAATATGTAAAACCATAGAAGCTGTAGGGGTGTAGGGATTTAATTAATAGTGGACATTGTGTTGTTATGTTTGCACTGTGTGTATTTGTAGATGTTAAAATTAGGCATAGTGTTGATTATGTTTTTTGTGTGTTTTAGTTTCACCTTTCCTTGCAACATCAATAAACCTGTGGACTAAGGAACAACTGTCTTCAGAGTCCTGATGTCAGGAAGGCGTTTATCTGGCTGTCAAATTATATACACTACATATACTGAGGACAGCACAGTGTCAAAAAACAAGTGAAGCACACTAATTCAACACTCGCCGTCATTCCGGGTGGATTGACAAAAGAACTCCAGCCGCTAGATGTTGGTGTCAACAGGGCATTCAAAGCTAGACTGCGAACTGCGTGGGAGCAGTGGATGACAGAAGGCGAACACACGTTCACCAAGACGGGGAGACAGCGCCGGACGACATACGCCACTATCTGCCAGTGGATTGTTAATGCCTGGGCTGACATATCAGTCTCAACTGTGGTCCGAGCTTTCAGGAAGGCAGGAATCATCACTGAACTGCCAGACAACAGCAGCGACACTGACTCTATTAACGACGACGTTGACGAGACGGAGCCGGTCATGTTGGATGCCGTACTCGCCCAACTGTTTAATTCGGACACTGAAGAAGAAGAATTCGAGGGATTCGTGGATGAGGAATAAATTAATAAAGTGAGCTTTACGTGTTTATTTTGTGTGTTGTGAATATGGACATTAACGTTTGAACAACGTTGTTATTGTTATATTGTTATTGCTTTGCACTATTTCGAGTGTTACTATATTGTGATTGCACTAACGTTTGATTTACCGTAACAGTATCAGACTTTTTTTACGGACGTTTTTTACGTGTTTACTGAATCGAGGAAAAGTTCCCCTCCACTATGTGATATAAATGTTGGGTAACACTTTATTTTAAGGTACACCTATTCACCATTAATTAGTTGCTTATTAACATGCAAATAAGTAACATATTGGCTCTTAATTAGTCATTATTAAGTACTTATTAATGCCTTATTCTGCATGACCTTATTATACAACCAGTAAGCCATTAACTAAGAGTTTTCCCTCAATAACCTCAGAATTATTGCTTATTAGTAGTAAGTAAGGCAGTTGTCGTATATGAATTACAATCTCAATATGCTTTGCTTAGTATGGACTTTATAAGGTGGTAGTACCACAAGAATAGTTATTCTCCCTTAATACCACATAATGAATATGGTCTGTTCTTACATAACAAAACACAAAACTACAAATGTTAATAGTGTCCAAATAACTCTAAATTAAGTCTTTGTTACTTAGAATATGTTCCCCATACTAAAGTGACATCTTGATCATTACTAACTCACTAATAGTTGAACACTTATTAACCAACACATGTTCCCTAATCTAAAGTTGCCTCCTTTTCACAACTAGTTAATATATTATAGCACATAACTACTGCAATAAACAAGTGATGGGTTACACCTTTGAAAAAATGTATCCATCTGTAGGTTCCCTCTCATTCAGTGGTAGAATAACAAAGACAGCACAAGTACAAATACCTCATTTATTACAGTAAACCACTGGTTCAGGTTTTCCCAAGGCTGACAACAAATACTGCTCCAACAGGTAATGGGGTCTTCCTGAAATGTCAAACACTGACTAGTATCAGTGTACTGTATGTAAATATGTCATACAATGTGGTATCAAAGCAGGTCATAATACAGGTACTCTATTGTTGAAAAACACTGCACAATATAAAGTACAATAATCAGAAAATTATAAAACCTGCACAACTCAACATGACGACTTGTCAAAGGTTATAACAAATATACTGAACTGTACAAACATATACATTTTTCATTTATTGGTTGATTTGAGATGGGACTCCACATATTCATGAACATACAAAAAAACAATTAGGGTGTTAGCAGCAATTACATTGTTGCAAATTGCTCAGCAGGTGACAATGCTAGGCGACGCATTGCCACCTGCTGAGAAAGAAAAGAGAAAGAAGAAAGAAAATAAAAATAAATAAATAATAATGCAGGTGACAATGCTCGGCGACGCATTGCCACTTGCAGGGAAAGAAAAATGAATAAATAAATAAAGAACAAGAAACAATAATAATAATAGAGAAAAAAAATAAAGAAGAAAATAAATAATAATAATAATGATGCAGGGGACAATGCTCGGCGACGCATTGCCACTTGCAGAGAAAGAAAATAAAAATAAAATAATAATAATATCAGATATCTTTATCTACATTTCAGGTTACTGGATATTTTTTCCGAATGTCATGCAAAAGCATTCCAAGTGGTCCGTCACTGTGATGGTTTCCACGCCAATAAGTCCACTCAATTACATCTAAGTGATCCCTCAACAGTTTTTGTGTGCGGTTCCCTCTTTGTCTCCAGATAGTGGACTTGCAAATACCCCAAAATCTCTCCAGGTTTTGTGTATGTGCACCTGTAACAGGGTCAACAAAAAAATCGTGATGGTTGACAGTCAGGTGATTGTAACCTTCATCCTGAAGACGGCGGTAAGACCTCCACCCATCTGAAATGATGGAGCTTCCACGACGAACGTGCTTCTTTATTAGAGGCAAGAGATGCCTGGTTGTACGGCGATGCACAATCTTGAGAATGGGTCTCCTCCTGTCATCCTTAATCCCTAGCATTCCGAACACCCAGGAACTCCTGTTGCTTGCCCGTCCTCTGTTGTACTGAAATTCACAAGAGCAAATAAAAATTTAAAATGAGGACAATGATTCTGCAATAATGGTGGGAAATGGGAGAGAATAAATCATAAATCAAAAATTCAAAAGTTCTCTTTGGAGTAGTGGTGCATGTTTACAAATATTGAACTGTTCTGGGGTGTAGGAATAATGTAGTTTCTTAAAACCGACATTCCCCTCTATTGCATCAATGAACTACAATGTATCTTATTCCATAATGCAGTAGTTACTTCACGAGATACAGGAAATACACCTCCAAGCACCTCAGGCAAAAACAGGTTTTAAATGTGTGTATATTGTCTCTACTGACAGTAGCTGAGTTTAGCACAGACTTAACCAACATCAAATACACATTTTTAGACACAAAATCATGTATTTGGCATCAAAGTAATACTCATACTGTAAGTGTAACTTTCATACCTTTCTTTTATGGCCAAATTTGCTTTCATCGATCATAACAATCTCTGCTCTTTGTCCAACAGTCTGCTTGCCTCTTCTTCTCATTCTTTTCATTCCTGATTTGCAAACTCTCCGTAGCTTGTCTGCAAGTTTACTCAGAGTTGCAGAACTCCGAGTAATTCCTTCCTGCAGCATGTCCACTTGCCTCAGTCGAAGGCCTTGGGCAAATCTGTAATAGATCAACCAGATAAATATTTCAATGACACAATTTAGAAGTGGGTGGTTAAAACCAATTTCTTAAGTTGTCATTAGTCTTTTTATAACCATAATTATAACCATAATTTCTCATTTTGCAGTCCCATTTGCAGACACAGCAGATACTCATAGCCTGAATATAAGAGTGTATTTAAAGCAGAAGTAAGCGATCCGGTCGTTTTGTCTAACTTCTTGTCAGCCGATGGAGTTAGCAGTCCCCGCCCTCGTCCCTACATTCACGCGCATCCCTTGGTTGCACACACAGAGAGGACCGCCCCTTTATGCCGTTCTCTCTCCTCATTGGATAAAGGTTGTAGGAAAGTTTTCTCCTCGGCTTACAGCAGAGCAGAGTGACTGACAGACCCGTGTTTCAGACCAAACACTCTATGTAAGTGATTGCTGACGGAAGATACTATTTAAGACTTATATTAACACAAACATTCCGCTTACTTCTGCTTGAACCTGACACAACAAATCTCAAAAGCAAAGTAGGGTGAAGAACATTCCCTATAAGACGAGAGGAATGGAATAAAACCTCAAAACTAATGAAATCTGCTTTAAGAAAAAAAAATGGATACTGAGTAAATTAGCAAAGTGAAGTGTCTGTTTAAAAAAGTTAAGTTCTTTTGAAACCATTTCCAGGAACCACCTAAAACCTAAAAATCCACAAAACCTTTGTACTACATTGGACTCTTCGCAACCCAGCACTTATACAATTACACATACTTGAAAATTCAACCGATATTCAGAATTCTTCCCATATACTGTATAAACTCATGTCTCGTATAGCATTGGTTCTTATGACCCACCCCAACCAACAGTATAGTGAAAACATTGAAAGAAAACATTATGGTCCAAGTTAGAGTTTGTCTTTGATGGCTATTGTTATTATACAATGTAAAACCACGCACCTGTAGATGTAATGCATCCACGTATGCAGTCGAAGGTGCGATTTATCAAATATGGAGCCACTTCGGATGGACCTCGATACTGTTTTCCCTTTGTGACAGGAGTCTCGGCAAATCCTGATGATTAAATCCAAAGGTTAATTTATAAAAACCCATGATACTGATTTCACTAAATACAAATGTAACATAAATGAAGATGAAGAGGGGGACATACAGTATAGGTGTTGAAACAGCTAAGATTGGGATTGGACAAGGTGCACTTGTACTTAGTAGCCCTTGTGATTCACTCCCCCCATGCAATCTCAAAGCACAACAGAACAGTCCTATTTCTAGGCCTACTTGACAAGTAATATCTACAACTGTTACACCTTAAATCGGGTTAGACAGTAAATTTAGCTGTGTCTACTCTACTCACTGTGCCACAGCATGAAAAGGGTGATATCAATCAATTAATCCCTGTCCATGTACATGTTTAAGCTGATTGGGTGGCATTTATTGAACAATATGACCAGGAATGTGATCTAAAACTGTTTTTTTTTTTAAAGGCATTTTTCATTTCAGATGTTGTACACATGTAGAACTTCGTGGAAACATGAGCACCCCTATCTCTACCAAATAAACGGTAGCTTACTTAAAAATTAAAAATTGCAGCTGTGTGATTTGTGACTTTGTAGATGTGACTTATATATTACTACTACTACTAATACTTATATAGCCTATATTTTGTGTGTACATCACTCATAGCTTCTGTCGTAAAATATATGATTTGGCACTGAATTTTAGCAGATACAATTGGATGGCTGCATGCTGCACACTCTCCTATGCATTGCTTACACAAAGAAAATTAATAAATAAGGCACACGTCTAGTTTTTCTACTCACCATGCTGCCTCCTTTTTGTCGTAGGTCCGTTTCAACTTCATAACATGAGAGCAAGACGGGCATTTCATCCATTTTCGAAGTAGGCCTTCTCTCATTAACCATCTGGTGAACTTATAGTTTTCTTTAGGGCACTGTCTAAAATGTATTCGACTCAAAAACTCGTAACTCAACATCTTCTTCTTCTTCTCATAAGTTCTTTCTTTTTTTTCCTTTCTTTTTTTTTTACGAAATGGGTTGGTTTCAACTTCGCAGTCCTGCTTCAAAAAAGGCGCAAAGTGACCCAGTTAATGACCGACAATCTACCTATCCGTAGCCGTGCTCCTCCTCCGATGTTGCTCTCATCCAATCATTGACTGTTACTATGTCGTCATGTGACATCCTCGTCCAATCATCCAAAGGGAGCCGCTCTGGGAGCCACCAGTCCTCTATAGCTGTGTCCCAATTCAGGGTCTGCAGCCTTCGGAGGCTGCATTTGAAGGCCGCTTACGTCACAGAGCTGCGCAAAGGCTGTCCCAATTCGTCTAAATTCGAAGGCTCCTCCAAATGCGGCCGACAAATGTGTCCTCCTTTCCCCCGTATTCGGAGGATGCACCGCTACTATCCTTCGCGGCCTCCCATATCCCAAGATGCTTTGCGCGCCGCTGTTCAACCAACAATCGCGGCGAAAGACGGTAGCAGCACCGGCACCGGCAGCCGGTAAGTAACGGGTTTTTGCTTAACGTCGGACGTTCAAGGGGCCTTAAATCACATTTGAGTGTTAAAATGCGTGAAGTTAATAATGCTAATACGTGTAGCCACCGGAGTGTAGGGCCAGCTACGTGATGTAGCTTAAGGCTGTTGATACGAGCTCAGTTAACGTTAGCCTTTAAACGTAACGTAAGCCTAAAACCCTTCACGTTTAAATGTTACAAGCTCCGATGGTAACTTATATCTTATTGTAACCGTGGAGCTGTTCAGTTAATTTGTTCTCGTTGTAAGTCGTGTAGTCTACAGTCCGCTCCTCTCGCAGCTGAACATATAACGTTAACGATGGGTGGTGAGCCCCGCTGTATTTCTAGGCTGTAAAACTGTAAACGTTTGGATTGAATACAGAGCTGACCGTAGGATCATTATTACTGTTAATATCGTTATTATATCGTACAATCATTTTGCATGTTGACATAACAGGAAATGTGCTTTACATGTCGTTTTGTTGTAGAGAGCAAGGAGCAGACTGAGGATTTGATCAAACTCCGGGTCCGGGATGAGAACGACCACCTGTTGAGGCCAAGAACACAGGGCCACCGACTGCAGCAAGAACGAGGAAAACAGATGATTGCTGGATTTGATCAGGGAGGACATGAAGTTACAGAGGGAGAGCGGAAAGGAGAGGATGGAGAGACTTTTTAGTTTATTGGAGAGTTCTGTGTTGATTTGTAATTTAAATAGTTAATTAAAAATATTGTATTGTTCCATTTTCTTTTCCAAATATTGTATATAGGTAAATTAAAATCTTATAACCTTGTAACATTATCTGTTCCATTTCTTATTTACAACTAAAGTCAACTTTTGAACTGCTTTTCAGTGACAAGAAAATAATTTATTTTTTGTGTAATTAACAAATATTTACAAAGTTACAATAACTTTTGACAAGTGGGTGTTCTTAACATGTAGAACTATTTACAAAAGATCAGCAGAAATAACTATTTACAGAGAACATACAGTATATACAGTATTGACTGAGCAGGAGTCCCTGGTGGTGCTGCTGGACTGGATGGGATGCTAAGGACCCTGGACTCTTCTGGCTCTGTGTGGGACATCATCTGGGAGGTGGGGGGTGTGGGATGCATGTCTCCACTGTCCACCACATCGTCCATCATCGGGGTTTGCAGGGCTGATGCAATCGACGGATGCCATGTCACTAAAATGTTTAAAAGAGAGGCAAGAATAAAATATTGAATTAAGTCAGGGTTATTTGCAGGGTTCGTACACATTTTACTATTCAATTCAATCACTTTATAAGCCAAGGATTTAGACTTAAATTCAAGCACTTTTCAGACCTTGAAAAACAGCATTAAAATTACAGCATTTTCAAAGATTTTACATTTTAAGCACCTGTACGAACCCTGTATTAAGTCTTATGGTTAAATGACATTATCCATGTCAATCTATACTTAATATGGCTTGTCACTTAGCAGTATCATTTATTAACGGGTATATTAATTACCACGTACTACGCTAGCTATGTATGAACATTAATATGGGTTAAAATAACAGCTTTAACGTTACCTCCCCACGGCTCTCTCCCAGCCGGAGATAAACAAGCCGCTTTCCATCATGTTCGTCTGTCGTATTTTTGTTTTGACCGGTGTTTTTCCCGGGCTTGGCCGGCAGAAGTGATGACGTCGCGACGCAATCAGGAAATGCTTCGTAGGTTAGACCGTCCCATTTACCGACGGTTGACCCAGCCTTCGGAGGAGTCTCCGGAGGAGTCTCCGAAGGTGTTGCCTCCGTAGACCGCGAAGGCTGGGTCCTCCGAAGGCTGCAGACCCTGAATTGGGACACAGCTTATGCACCAGTCACGTCAAAGATCCGGAGAAGGTGGCCATTTGCTATTTCGTTCAAGCTTGGAGAGGGAAGAGGGAAATTCGTGTAACAAAAATGGTAAGTTAAGCGCTAGCCTGTTAATTGAAAGTCCCCCTGAGTTTTGTAAGCACATCATAACACCCGTCCCCGGGCCGTTTACATAGTTAAAGAGTAGTAAAGCCTCCCGTTTATCTGCAGTGTCGAGGCTAATTAGCTAATGTAATGTTAAGCTAGCTGAATCACGTGCTAGGCTAACTTAATGTTTTAGTATGAACCGGAGATGGGGACTTGGACTCATAGCTTGGACTTGACAAAAAATAAAAGACTTGCGACTTGACTTGACTTGACTTGAATGACCAGCCGCCTCAGCTGAATTTCTCACCGGCACGGCACCAGCTCAGTCAGTGTTTTTTTTCCCCCCGGACTTTTTATGCATTTATTTTGAAAGGACCGCTGGACAGTTACTTGAGACTTGCACATGTGTGACTTGATCCTATCTCTGGATGAACCACATTTTATAATGAAAAATAAATTATGCACTATGCAGTCATTGAACAAGAAGAGCTTTTGAATCTTGTGTAGATTATTATTAAGTTACATTTTGCCAGTTATAGTGACATGCATTTATTTATATTTTTACAGCCTAAGGCCAAGAAGAAAATGTCCCTAAAAGTCCCTAAAGATGACTCGATGACAGAGATGACCAAAAATGATCTGGATGGTAATTTTTGTCTTTGTCAACTTTCAAGGAACTGTAATACTTAAATAATTAGCTTGTCCAAATGTGTTTAAACGTTTAAAGTCATATGTTGATTTTGTTATATCTATGCCATGCTGTAGGTCCTGAAGATAAAGGAGATAAAGGCTCTGCTCCAAGTTGCAGCAGCGTAAGCAGCATTGGATCAGGTAATGATTTCTCATTTTCTAGCAGTGTATCTTTGTTGTCTAAAATGAGTTTAATTCCTTGCATGGCTTTTCCACCTGAGATTAAAGTTGTTGGCAGATTTTGTCAGTATACATGTGCT
This sequence comes from Eutrigla gurnardus, assembly GCF_963514095.1. Classification (NCBI taxonomy): domain Eukaryota; kingdom Metazoa; phylum Chordata; class Actinopteri; order Perciformes; family Triglidae; genus Eutrigla; species Eutrigla gurnardus. Next base: position 4,908,691 of record NC_139918.1, read on the forward strand.
TACAGATCAAATTAAGGCACACACCATATCTGATCCACTACCTTTGTTGCATGCATGTCATTCTCTCTCTGTCTCACTCATTTAATACTGTCAAATCATAATCTTTTTTGTATCCTGCTCTCTTGTTTTTAAGGATCAATTTCCAAAGTAGAGTTCCTAGAAGCCAGGATCCAGTGGCAAGAAAAAATAATAAAGGATCTTGAGCAAGAGCGCAATTTCTTGCGTGAGAAAATCATGGGAAAGAAGAGATCATGTGAGTGATTTGGGAGCAACTTGTATCTGCAAAATATAATGTAATTGTAACTGTTTGATATATTTTCATAACAATCTGATCTTTGTCTCATCTATCCTCTGTTTGATCAAAGCTCAACCAAAAGTATTTACTTTGGAGAACGAGGATGACGATGGCAACATGGATGAAGATGACGTCATCTCCCAATCTTCTCCAGATATCAGTGAGTCCTCGGACAGTGATGTTGTCGTCCAAAGAAGGAAGAAACGTCGGACACAGCCACCTGCATCTGCAACTGTGGCTGTGCCTGGAAAAGCTCATGTAAGAGGTAAGAATGGCATAACTTGAACCACCTGCCCTGTTAGCACCAGGTGGTCATGAAAAATAAGTATTAATAAAAGCGTTGGAAGAGCTGTTATGAATATGTCCTGAAGTAATTATGAGGCAAAAAATATAGATCTTCAGTTCTAGATTCTGAATATACTAGGAATTTGATGATAAATAAAAAAATGTGGCTTTCATCAAGAATAAAGCTCCATTTTATTATTATCCAACATCAAATGCTAGAAAGATTTGTCTCTCAGATGAGCAGATTCTTCAATTCCTAAAATATGCTTTGACCTTCCCGTGTTCTTTGTTTTATATATTTTTCAGTGAAAGGGCCAGCTGAGGTTATCAGGAGATATAAAAAAGTCTTGAAAAGCTTAAGCAAAGTCCGCACCATGACTGAAGCCTTCAGAATCAATGGCGTGGACCGGGGAACCATCAAGATGACTGCTGCAATTGCAGAGCTCAGCATTGTGGATCCTGCAACCTTCAACACCCTGAAGTATGATCCTGCAACTGAGACCCTGCAGTCCTTTGCTAAGAGGTGTGCAACGCACATAACCCCTGAGAAGAAGAGCATTATAGAGGACATGAAGGGCAAATGTCAACTCCTCCCTTTGTTGATGAAATATTAAGATACAAGTTTAAGCTGTTCTAACCTTTGACTTTTAGCTCATGTTGTTGTTCATGTTGAGCTGTGCAATTTCAATTGTATTTTTTTTTTCTTTATATTGTGCAGTGTTTTTCAGCAACCTGTATTATCTATAGTATGACCAAGTTCGAGCAGTATTTGTTGTCAGCCTTGGGAAAACGTGATAGATACATTGACCCTGTTAGAGGTGCACATACACAAAACCTGGAGAGATTTTGAGGTATTTGCAAGTCCACCATCAACAAAGAGGGAACCACACACAAAAACTGTTAAGGGATCACTTAGATGTAATTGAGTGAAATGTAGATAAAGATATCTATATTATATTTATATGTTTGTACAGTTCAGTATATTTGTTATAACCTTTGACAAGTCGTCATGTTGAGTTGTGCAGGTTTTATAATTTTCTGATTATTGTACTTTATATTGTGCAGTGTTTTTCAACAATAGAGTACCTGTATTATGACCTGCTTTGATACCATATTGTATGACATATTTACATACAGTACACTGATACTAGTCAGTGTTTGACATTTCAGGAAGACCCCATTACCTGTTGGAGCAGTATTTGTTGTCAGCCTTGGGAAAACCTGAACCAGTGGTTTACTGTAATAAATGAGGTATTTGTACTTGTGCTGTCTTTGTTATTCTACCACTGAATGAGAGGGAACCTACAGATAGATACATTTTTTCAAAGGTGTAACCCATCACTTGTTTATTGCAGTAGTTATGTGCTATAATATATTAACTAGTTGTGAAAAGGAGGCAACTTTAGATTAGGGAACATGTGTTGGTTAATAAGTGTTCAACTATTAGTGAGTTAGTAATGATCAAGATGTCACTTTAGTATGGGGAACATATTCTAAGTAACAAAGACTTAATTTAGAGTTATTTGGACACTATTAACATTGGTAGTTTTGTGTTTTGTTATGTAAGAACAGACCATATTCATTATGTGGTATTAAGGGAGAATAACTATTCTTGTGGTACTACCACCTTATAAAGTCCATACTAAGCAAAGCATATTGAGATTGTAATTCATATATGACAACTTCCTTACTTACTACTAATAAGCAATAATTCTGAGGTTATTGAGGGAAAACTCTTAGTTAATGGCTTACTGGTTGTATAATAAGGTCATGCAGATTAAGGCATTAATAAGTACTTAATAATGACTAATTAAGAGCCAATATGTTACTAATTTGCATGTTAATAAGCAACTAATTAATGGTGAATAGGTGTACCTTAAAATAAAGTGTTACCAAATGTTGCACTACATGTTATACCTTGCTGTTGTTAAAAGTTAAACTGTCACGAAAATACTACGTTACTGACTTTACCTCGGGGAAAATAATAAAACAGCTGTTCATTTTGGGAGTGAACGGAGTTGTCAGAACGCTGGTTTGTACCGGTAATCTATTACGGTAATAAAGTTTGACTGACCTGTCTGACTGTTTTGTTGACATTCCCTTTAGCGCAGCTCCATCTAATGGATGCATAACGTAACCCCAGCCTCTATTGTAGCATCTATTCTATGCTCCTTATAATGCAGTGCGCCTTATATATAAAAAAAGTTTTAAAATAGGCCATTCATTGAAGGTGCGCCTTATAATGTGGTGCGCCTTATAGTGCGGAAAATACGGTAGTTAACGTCGGTAAAAACGGCACATTTTCCGCTTCGCTTGCGCTCACTAACCCCTATGGCAAATTACCGTCAGTAGGCTAGCCGGCTAGCAGGACCTTTGATTCGTAACGTTAACGTACAATGCCAACAACAATAAAGTAACGTTCATTATCAATACGATTTAAAAGTCAGCTGGAAACATAAAAGTCATGTTACAGTATACTTACATGTGTACGTGGTTTGTGTCGGGCTGTCGCCAGAATCACCGCAGTCGTCTGCCATTATCCAAAACTTTTCAGAAGTCAGACGAGCCGCAATGCATTTTGGGGAAGTTGAGTAGATTTAGCAAGGTCCGCTGTATACTCAGAAATTCTTGCCAATGCAGTATACATCCGGGCATTTCTCGCGTACACAAATTCACATACTATTGTATGTGAACGCACTACGTACTCAAATTTACGTCACAATTAAGTACCAGTAGGACGTTAGTATGGCATTTCGAACACAGCCGAGATCTATGATCTATGAACCCATCCTTGACCCTCTAGCAGAACTACGACCAGCCATTATAAAGCAGTTTATAGTTGTTAATGTTGTGTCAAAAGGTACTGCATTTAAACATGTTATTGCGCAAGTTTCCTGGCTTCATCCCCATCCGGACAGACATTTTTATGGAAAGCCAATAGAAGTTTGGAGCTTGCAGGGAACAGACACGTCATACCCAGTATCATTTCTGCCTGTTGAGCGCATTGTTGGGAGATGTGTGGTTAACACATCCACTGTGCATTTAAGCAAGACCAAAGAAAGGGTCACTGTAGTCATGCCACTATGCACAGTGGTTGAGCTCTAGGAGACTGTTATGTTGTTTGCATGAATGTACATTTTACCTTTGTGGCAAAGCCTGATTAAAAGTAATTGTTGAAGCAAATTGTTTTATGTATCTTTGAATGAAGATGAAATGAAGTTATATCTTTGAATGAAGATGAAATTAAAATAACACCTTTCAGAAAAATGTCACCAAATTGCCGTGTGCAGTCGTAAACCTGAACTTCCACGGCAATTTACAGGGCCGCTAACTGACGAAAATCCCACTTTCATGCAGTGCAATAATGTCAATTTCAACCACTTCAACCGGCTTATTTTACCGTTAAAGAGCTAACCGTTGGGAGAACATCTACCTACCTCAGAGACGCAGAGTCAGAGTGAAGGGCCGTTGCTCAGGTGACGTGACCGCAGTTGTTTGAGGCGTTCAGGGACACTGGTAAATTACACTTTTAGACGGCTTCAGGTCTCTATATAGACACATCTTCATTAATTAGCACCATTTCCTATATGTCAGTGTAAAAGGTTATGCAGCCCAGGTTTAAAGAGACTTAGCAACTTTTCCATAAAGGTTCTTGTGGAAACAACAGTCCTTCATTTACACAGCCAAACAGCCCAGAGACACATCAGTGCCATAACGGTCCTTGTAAACATTTGGGGCTTTTCCATAGTCACGGCACGGCACGGCGCGTTTTTTTTGCATTTCCACTAGGGTTGGGTTTAGGATTAGGGTAATTTTTTTGTAACGCCTCGGCCCTGGTTCCAAGCGGGCCGAAGCGCCACTAAAACGTGGCGTCAGCCGACTGCCTTACACGAATTGGCCAACGAGTGTCCACTGGAAGCTTCATAAGTGCGACGTCCGACCAGACTGTAAACACAACTCAACCCCGGCATTTTTAAAACCGGCTGCTCTGCGACAACACGTAACTCGAGCAAAATGGAATCACAGAGAAAGTCAATGCCATGGTCGGTCGACGAGGTCCACACGTTCCTCTCTTTAGTGGCCGAAGAAAGGATTCAAAGGGAGCTCGACGGCACAACACGAAATTAAAAAGTGTTCAAGGAGATAGCCCAGCTGTTGGCCGCACACGGGTACCACCGTACGCTTCAGCAATGTAGGGACAAGTTAAAAAAGCTCAAAAGCGATTACCGGGCCATAAAGGACCACAACGGCCGAAGTGGGGCCAATCGAAAGGCCTGGAGGTGGTATGGCGAAATGGACGCCATTTATGGACGTAGGCCATCAAACAATGGACGGGAGGGTGGTCTGGACTCGGCCACGTCGTTGTTACAGACAATGATCGAGGATGGTAAGTGTTTTGTGACTTTTGTCTGTAGTAATCGTGAAAATAACTGGTTACATAACCCGTTGGTGCACAGCTCACTGAAATGTATTTACTCGTGTAAAAGTTTGGTTGTTGTCTGTTAACAAGCTAGCTACTTTTAGCTATCGATAGCAAGCTAAGCTAAAACTTCCGTCCTGTGCTAGTGTGCTGTATCTTGCTCTTTCACGTGTTGCCATTCTGTTTTGTGCTTGTACTTAAGTCGTCGTGTGTATATTTTTGTTTTAGAATCCCTTCCCACAAGTGAGGAGATTTCCAACGACCCCCCACGTTCCCCTTCCTCTACCCCAGCACCACCAGCAGCAGCTTCGACGCCAGTTGAAGCTTCGACGTCAGCAGATTCTGGTCCTTCGACGTCGAGCAACACACAGCTTGTGGTCACAGGTAAGAGACAGGGCAGACATAATACATAATATACGCTGGTCTGAAATCTAATAATACACTCTTACGAGACCGTTTGGTTTCATTTGTACAACCGACAGTGTCTTTTGATGTCTACATCATGTGCCTTTTTAGCCCTAAATGTATGTCCCCAGAAATATTTTTACAAGCCTGCTTTGGTTAAAGGACTCATCACCAGGAAATCGCAATTTATCTTGTTAAAACATGCATATCTGTGTTTGACCTCAGTTGAAACTTGCCTGAAAGGCTGGAGTTTGAAAGTGGCGCCGTTTTTTCGCTTCTGCTCTTTTTCCGAACAGGAATAGCACACAAGGGTGTGCATTCCTAAAGCACGAGATTTTGATTCTGCGCCTACGGTGACGTCACCGTGGAGGCTACTTGCATAAGCCCACCCCTCTTTCACCACCCAACCCCCCCCCGTCCGCTACCTGACGTCCTGCTGTAAACGTGTCTCTTCAACCGTCTCTGGCTCTTCACTCTCCGGTTCGGGTTCCGACTCTGGTTCGTACATAAATGCCTGAATTCCGTAAGGTTCGTCATTTAGTGTGTGCGCCATGACAGGGGGCTGTTTATGTTTTGGAGTCTGCATGCAGGCAAGCCCCCCCGGCTCTGTCCTTCCTGCGGCGAATCAACGCGCGCCTCATTACATATTATACAATGCACATCCGGACCAGTCAAAACCTCGCGCGTAATCTCGCGTGATAAAATCGCGGTACGAAAAAGGGTCAGAACAAGCTCAATGTTTGATTAAAATTTTTTTTTTTTTTTCTAATAAGTTTTACGAATTGATCCAAAGCGATCCAAGGGGGGCTGGATACGTATAAAACCAGGTTATGACTCCTTTAATTACCCACTATTAATACTTTTCTTTATTGTTAACTGTAAACTATACTATACTACTATAACGATTTAGCCAAATCACTTTTAATATATTTTTTACCAGTTTATCCAGAAATGGATGAACTCCAGTGTTGGTTCTGGTTAACGCTGATATCCGACGGGAATAACCGTTGGTACACCGTAACGTTAATTTCGGAGTCAATTTGTACCGTGTATTTTTAATACTATGACTGTAACTTCTCTCCCTAGTTACTAAATAAGCAACTATTAAAAATTATAGGCTAAGCACCTTTATCATAATTGAAATAATTAGCTTAGCTTACTGATAAGTTAGGTAACCTTAACCGCTAAATTAGCTACGTTAGCAGCTAAGTTAGGTAACCTTATCTGTTAAGTTAGCTACGTTAGCCGCTAAATTACCTAACCTTTAGCTGCTAAATTAGCTACCCGTTAGCTAACGTTCGAAAACAGCCGTTGGCCACCGTTGGCTGGCGTTCGAAACGAGCCCTTGGCCCCCGTAAGCTAACGTTCGAAATAAGCCGCTAATTAGCATTAACGCTAGGTTGGTAAGATCACAGTCAGAAAACGTTACGGTTTTACGTCAATCGAATCACTTAAAATATGTCATTTATCACTTGCCTGCATTCGCATGATCTTCGGTACTTCCATGCCGTATAGCCAAGAGCTTTCCCTCCCGGAGAGCGTGGCTATGGAGCGGTCCAGAGAGCCTTGAGTCTGGCTTTGACCATGCACCTTGGTCTGGCGGCGTGTTATAAAACCGGATCCGGAACTGCCACTTTGTTTTCATGTGGCAGGCTTCTTGTGCAACTCTGCGCGAAACGTTTATAGCGCCTCCTTGTGTATTGGAGTGTACAACATTAACAACAGTCATAATCTTCAAAAAGAGTTTATTATTGGGTTAATCTGTATATTGTAATTCATATGCTACTGAGAACAATAAATATATGTTGTTGCCATAAAACCTCATAAAACTGTATTTTTTGTTTCTGCATTTTCAGAATGGCACTGCGTAAAACATTTGGGTCAGCGACGACGCCGTACCAGAGGTGCCCCACTGTCACTGTAAAGGTGTTGGCTTTGAGGCAAAGCATCCAGGTCCCCAACTGGAGCTTCAATGATGGCACGGCAATCCCCCTGTCCACCCACACAAACAATGTGGCTGCCGTATCAGACGGCAGCACAGTTATCAAATTTATTTTATTCGAACAACTGGCAAATTAAGTGAAGGAAGGAAATTCCTATGCCGTAAAAAAAAAATCGATGCTGACCCAGCGTAATACCGCCATTTATAATTGCCAACCAATTGACGTGCCTGCCCACCTGGAGATGGAGGCCCAAACATTGTTGGCTCCACCATCGATCAAATTAAAAATCAGGGACGTGGAGCCAGAGATGGCTAATCTCCTCACCGTGGAGGGCTGTGTAGTCGCCGTAAGTTTGTGGACATTTTCCTACACAAAGTTTCATCCTTAGATTTACACCCTTGCATACTGAATAACACAGTTTTCACTGACTTGAAATCCATCTTATATTGCCTATAAATAGTACAAGCTTAAACTGCACAGCAATGAAGTGAGTGAAAGATAAACAAAATAAGCATGTTAGAAATGCAAAGGATACATGGAGGCCTACAGTCATTAGGGATGAGCAAGTACAGCATTATCTGTATCTGTATCTGTTAACCATATGAATTATCTGTATCTGTACTCGGAGTGGGCGGGGCCTAACCCGGAAATTGGCGGGGCCTACCCCGGAAGTGGGCGGGATTTAACCCGGAAGTGGGTCTGGTTGTCTTGAAATGAGCGAGGTTTTAACTGGTATGTTATTTTAAGCATGCAATTGATATGGGCTGATCAGAAATTGTTATTTATTGCTGATTAGAAAACTATTTACAGGACAGCATCAGCATTGAGCTTCAGATCAATGGTTTTGATCACGATAGCAAACGAACTATTTACAGAACAAGTTTTGCAACAATGAATACAACACATGCGGTTGCAATTATCAAGTAAAATGTAATGAACAAGAGTTTTCATACTCAACAATAACTTTTTTCTTTTAACTTTAATTTTTTTTATGATCAGTGTGATCTTTTTTTTTTATATATATATATATATATATATATATATATATATATATATTTTTTTTTTCCCACACCAGGTGTGTGTGTGTGTGTGTGTGTAGCTTGATTTCCAATATTTATACCACTACCAGCTTTATTTTTTCACGAAATACAGCAAGAAAGTGTTAGAGCCAGGCAGCCAGATGACGGTTAAAAAAAGAAAAAGAAAAATCTCCGACAGGCAGAGACGCAACGCGAGTCGGCACCACGTCTGAACGAAGTACCAGAACTCTACTAGTTCATAAGTAAGTACCAACCTAAGTAATAACAAACCTGAAGCTGAAGAAAGAAACCCTAAACATTAACGGAAAAACGACCCGCGAACCTGAGTGACTGAGGGAGAGACAGAGAGCTGTTCTGTGTGTGAGTGATCAGAGCGGACACAACAACACATCTGGGAGTGTGTAGGGGAGGGGCTGTAGCATATCACAGGACGCAGACACAGTCAGCTACCCAATGAGGATTTTTATTTAATCCGAGCACAGATATTGACTCGTATTACTCGTATAATACTCGTACTCGGCAAAAATGCTTTATCCGTACCGGATACTCGTTTCAGCCGAGTATCCGGCTCAACTCTAACAGTCATACACACACACACACACACACACACACACACACGACAGAGTGAATAAGTGTAAATTTTGAAATACATTACATACATTTTAACACGATCCAAATAACTTTAAAAAAAATATTTTTCATTTGCATTGTACCACAGCAAAATGCCTGATTGTATTTTGAGTCTTTATGGCATTTAAAAAAAGTCCTTCCCCTGTCACATTTAGACAGAACCAGTGGAGCGTCATATGAAGGAGAGAGGCCGCCCCATCCCTCTGAGGGCCTTTGTCATCAGAGAGGTACAGAATCATTAAAATTATGTGCTTTTCTTTCTCTCTCTCTCTCTCTCTCTCTCTCTCTCTCTCAGCATTTTCCAAGCAGTGTATACCTCAATCACATTTTAGTGGAAAGTAAGCACCGCTTAGGCAGCATGTTTCTGCTATTGTAGGATGACGCAGAGGTGAGAATCTGTTTTTGGCGGGAGGCTGTTCTCCATGAAGTAGAAGTCGGCATGGTGGTGAGTGTGACTCACATGAGGGGGAAAGGTTCCCCTCATGGTTTCACACTCCATTCCACCACATTCACAGAGGTCAAGGTGAGTAAATTACTACATCCTTTGTATTGATACTTCCTCTTTAGAATTAGTCTTTCGTTGGACATCAGGCAGGCTGCTTCATGCAACAATGACTAAATTATATATTTCTTTTCTATAGGCATTCAATGGCAACATGCCCTGTACAGTGAAAGGGGTCAGGACCCTCCCCAATGGGGACATAGAAGTCCTGGATGGAACTGACACGGAGAGGGTCATCCCAGGATCTGTGTGGGGCAAAAGATTCCCAGATAATGTAGCCATCCCACGTACTTTAATCATGTCCTTCAAAAATGGGAGGATTGAGGAAATCCTCTTGGAGGGAAATTAGTTTAACTTTCATCAATCATTTACCAATCAGTTCTTTTTAGTGTGTACATTTTAATTGTCATTTATTTAAATCATTTACCAATCAGTTCTTTTTTTAGTGTGTATATTTTAATTAATGTCATTTATTTAAATCATTTATCAATCAGTTCATTTTTTGAGTGTGTATATTTTAATTAATGTCATTTATTTAAATCATTTATCAATCAGTTCATTTTTTGAGTGTGTATATTTTAATTAATGTCATTTATTTAAATCATTTATCAATCAGTTAATTTTTTGAGTGTGTATATTTTAATTAATGTCATTTATTTAAATCATTTATCAATCAGTTCTTTTTTTAGTGTGTATATATATTTTTAATTCATGTCATTTATTTAAATCATTTATCAATCAGTTCATTTTTTAGTGTTTATATATATATTTTTTAATTCATGTCATTTATTTAAATCATTTATCAATCAGTTCATTTGGAAATGTGCAGAACAGTTCAGAGATAGTACAGAGATGACCAACTATCCTTTACCCCCAACATCACTGCTATGGCCCGATCCTGCAGATTTGCCCTCTACAATATCCGCAGGATTCGGACCTTCCTCACAAAGGATGCAACACAACTCCTGGTCCAAGCACTGGTCATCTTCCGCCTTGACTACTGCAACTCTCTCCTGGCCGGACTCCCGGCCTCTGCGACTGAACCATTGCAGCATATCCAGAACGCTGCAGCACACCTCATCTTCAATCTACCCAAATTCTCCCATGTGACCCCCTCCTCCGTGACCTCCACTGGCTCCCTGTTGCAGCACGCATCCAATTCAAGACGATGACACTGGCCTTCAGGGCCATCAATGGAACGGCACCTGTCTACCTTCAAACACTGGTCAAACCTCATGCCCCGAAGCAAGCACTTCGCTCCTCTACTTCAGCTGGCCGGCTGGTACCACCATCGCTGAAATCAAACAAATGTCGCTCAGCAAAGTCCAGACTCTTCTCTGTTCTGGTCCTCAGTGGTGGAACGAACTCCCGACTAATGTCAGGACAGCAGAGTCACTGCCATCTTCTAAAAAAGGCTCAAGACTCACCTGTTCAGACTTCACCTCAACTCTACATAACATGACCCACTAACTGAAAAATTGAATTCCGCTTTTTGAAATCCTTCATATCTCTTATGAAAACATACCTTTACTCATGTGGACAAACTGTTTGAGTGCTTGAAATGAGTTTACCAAAGTCTTAGGTTCACAAAAGTAGTGTAATATATGAATAAAATAGTAGATGAATGTAAAATAAATGTCTAAAATGAAGTTTTGTCAATAGAGATTTATTCTGTGCTGTTAGCCTGGGGCCTGTACTACGAAGCAGGATTTGTGCTTAGCGAGGTAACTTTTCTGTTTCAGCGTACATCCTACTGACCACTTTGAATTATGTTTTTATATTTATTTGATTTGCTCCCAAGTCCGTTTTACACCGCCGGGATTGCAGCTGAAAGAATGAGGCTGATATTGTCATAAACCACATTATAAGAATACATCAAAGCAACAAATTAATTGTTTTAAATGTATATGTTTGGCCTTTTATTGCTGAAGGACATCATAAGAGTTAAAGGGACGAGAGAGAGCAACGACATGATTTAAAAGACGGCTGCAGGGCGGATTCGAACCGGGACCGCCGAAAGGAGCCTCACATGTTGCGGTAAATCTACCACTAAGCTATCAGCGAAGTCATTGTTGTCATTCAATCAGTCAGATCTACTAGTGCCCTTATGATGGGGTAGTCATATTATACTACTACTAATACTGGCCGCGTTTCCCAGATTCGATCGTTCTTAAGGACTTAAGAAGGCTCTTAAAGGAGTCATCACCTGGTTTTATACGTATCCAGCCCCCCTTGGATCGCTTTGGATCAATTCGTAAAACTTATTAGAAAAAAAAAAAAAAAAATTTATCAAACATTGAGCTTGTTCTGACCCTTTTTCGTACCGCGATTTTATCACGCGAGATTACGCGCGAGGTTTTGACTGGTCCGGATGTGCATTGTATAATATGTAATGAGGCGCGCGTTGATTCGCCGCAGGAAGGACAGAGCCGGGGGGGCTTGCCTGCATGCAGACTCCAAAACATAATGGCGGCGCTTCGGCGATTTCAGGTAGCGGACGGGGCGGGGTTGGGTGGTGAAAGAGGGGTGGGCTTATGCAAGTAGCCGCCACGGTGACGTCACCGAAGGCGCAGAATCAAAATCTCGTGCTTTAGGAATGCACACCCTTGTATGCTATTCCTGTTCGGAAAAAGAGCAGAAGCGAAAAAACGGCGCCACTTTCAAACTCCAGCCTTTCAGGCAAGTTTCAACTGAGGTCAAACACAGATATGCATGTTTTAACAAGAGAAATTGCGATTTCCAGGTGATGACTCCTTTAAGAAGGGTTTGGCTAAGAAGGAGCGCTAAGATACGGGTGTTTCCCAGACGCGTTCTTAACTGCCTTCTTAGTAGAACCTTAAGATCAAGCCAAAGAAGCTTCTTAAGGAGCTCTTAGTGGGAGCTGTACACCGCGGTGGTGCTGAAACTGAATCAATCGATGCCAGGCTAATCGATCACCGACCTCTTTATCAGCGCATAAGTCACACACAGCGCCCCGTGGTCCCCCCGACACAGGTGCAATTAGGCTACACATGTATCAGGTGCGGGTGTGTGTTTGTGTGGGGGGGGGGGGTTGTGTGTGTGCCAACAGGTGTATCCAAGTAGTAATCAAGCCCATTAGCGCATATATACCCCCATGGATATAGGCACACACATGTGAGAATGGAAGAAAGCAGCAGCAAGCGAACCAAGCGGGCACCGGCGTTCACCGGGGAGGAGATGGGCATGTTAGTGGACGAGGAGAATCGGTGTCACAGCTGCCACACTCCGTGACACCGATGCCTTGCTGAGGCCGGTGCCGTCCCCCACCACCTCCAGGAAGCTCCCCACTGCGTAAAAACGCAGCGCAGCCAGGAGCTGCACCTCAGGGCTGAGGGCAAAGTTGCAGCGGGTTGCTCTCTGGATGTGTGGAGACACCAAATGTTGTTTTTACGTGATCTTTATTCGGCGTTCCACAACATACACGAGACAACACAGCGCAGAACCGGAACTCCCGTTCCTCTGATAACAAGCAATAGAGAACAGCACCATCTATTGATACAATTACAGTACTACAACACCAAAGTGATCAGCAGTTGGATCTCCGCCGGGGCAGCCGGTACTTTGTCTGGACAGCCCGGTCTGACAGCACGTCCAGTGGCGAGAAGTGCTGACGCACGTAAGCATTTATATAAACTGTCTGGCTTCGCGCACGGCAACGCTGTTGGTTCGCAGCGAGAATGTGCTCTATTGCAGCCATGGTTTCTCACGGGCGCGGACTTTGGCAACGCCTTTATATAGAGTAGCAGGTGGAGCCTCTCTGGATGAGGTTCAGCTGAGTTCAATTACATCTGTTTCCTTGATATCTGTGAAATGCCACAGGGTTGTTGATGTGTTTTTATGTGTAGTACTATAAACTCATAAACAGGGTTTACCTGTCCAGCTATGAGCGCATGCACATGAGAGAGGTGGCGTTTGCAGCATTTGACCAATCACATACATGGATCAGTCTACTGCAGCGGAGCGGCGTATTTCACGTACGAGGAGCGAACCATAATCTTACAGAAATCCGAAGAAGTTAAACATATAATGCAGGCAAAAGGCAACAGTTTCATCTGCCAAATGCAGGAAGGACAGCTGGCAAAAACTCACCGACTGTGTGAATGCGGAAGTCGTATTAATAGTGGCCGCGTTTCCCAGATTCGTTAAGAAGCTCTTAAGTGCTAAGATCGTCTTTGGAGCGCTCTTAAGAAAGCTGTGAAAGAAGGATGCGTTTCCCAGAGTCGCTCTTAGCCTAAGAAGATCTTTCACTAAGAAGGAAACGTAAGATCGAGCTGACCCACTCTTAACAGCCTTCTTAGCGACGAAATGCTCAGTGATCTAGCCGCGTCAGGGAAATTTATTTTCTCCGCTTTTCGAAATAATAAACAAACAATGCTCAATGTTGTAATGCGCAAAAAAAAAAAATCATTGAATTACACGTTTAAGTTTTCCACACACATCTGCATATATGAGTTTATAGTACTACACATAAAAACACATCAACAACCCTGTGGCATTTCACAGATATCAAGGAAACAGATGTAATTGAACTCAGCTGAACCTCAGCCAGAGAGGCTCCACCTGCTACTCTATATAAAGGCGTTGCCAAAGTCCGCGTGTGAGAAACCATGGCTGCAATACAGCACATTCTCGCTGCGAACCAACAGCGTCGCCGTGCGCGAAGCCAGACAGTTTATATAAATGCTTGCGTGCATCAGCACTTCTCGCCACTGGACGTGCTGTCAGACCGGGCTGTCCAGACAAAGTACCGGCTGCCCCGTGCGGAGATCCAACGGCTGATCACTTTGGTGTTGTAGTACCGTAATTGTATCAATATATGGTGCTGTTCTCTATTGCTTGTTATCAGAGGAACGGGAGTTCCGGTTCTGCGCTGTGTTGTCTCATGTATGTTGTGGAACGCCTTACGTCTTAAGTCCTTAAGAACGATCGAATCTGGGAAACGCGGCCAGTATTAGTAGTAGTATAATATGACTACCCCATCATAAGGGCACTAGTAGATCTAACTGATTGAATGACAACAATGACTTCGCTGATAGCTTAGTGGTAGAGTTACCGCAACATGTGAGGCTCCTTTCGGCGGTGTCCTTCAGCAATAAAAGGCCAACCATATAAATTTAAAACAATTAATTTGTTGCTTTGATGTATTCTTATAACGTGGTTTATGACAATATCAGCCTCATTCTTTCAGCTGCAATCCCGGCGGTGTAAACTTGGGAGCAAATCAAATAAATATAAAAACATAATTCAAAGTGGTCAGTAGGATGTACGCTGAAACAGAAAAGTTACCTCGCTAAGCACAAATCCTGCTTCGTAGTACAGGCCCCAGGCTAACAGCACAGAATAAATCTCTATTGACAAAATTTCATTTTAGACATTTATTTTACATTCATCTACTACTTTATTCATATATTACACTACTTTTGTGAACCTAAGACTTTGGTAAACTCATTTCAAGCACTCAAACAGTTTGTCCACATGAGTAAAGGTATGTTTTCATAAGAGATATGAAGCATTTCAAAAAGCGGAATTCAATTTTTCAGACTTTGGGCCAAATAATCTCTTTACACATTGGTCTAGAAGCTGAGTTTGTTCTGCACATTTCCAAATGAACTGATTGATAAATGATTTAAATAAATGACATAAATTAAAAAAGATATATATATACACACTAAAAAAAGAACCGATTGATAAATTATTTAAATAAATTACATGAATTAAAATATATATATATACACACTAACAAAAGAACCGATTGGTAAATGATTTAAATAAATGACATGAATTAAAATATATATATATACACACTAACAAAAGAACTGATTGGTAAATGATAAATAAATGACATGAATTAAAATATACACACTAACAAAAGAACTGATTGGTAAATTATTTAAATAAATGACATGAATTAAAATATACACACTAACAAAAGAACTGATTGGTAAATTATTTAAATAAATGACATGAATTAAAATATACACACTAACAAAATAACTGATTTAAAGTAATTTTCTAACTAATTTTCATCTAAGAGGATTTCCTCTACTTTGCCATTTTTAAAACACATTATTATGTGTGGTGGGATTGACGTATTATTAGGGAATGTTTTTTCCCACACTGATGACTGGATGACCCTCTCCGTGTCTTGTGAATCCAGGACTTCTATATCGCCATTGGGGAGGGTCCTGACCCTTTGACACCACATTTTTTGTTGCCAGTGAATGCCTATAGAAAATAAATATATAATTTAGTCATTGTTGCATGAGTCAGCCTGCCTGATGTCCAATGAAAGACTAATTCTAAAGAGGAAGTATCAATACAAATGATGTAGCAATTTACTCACCTTGACCTCTGTAAATGAGGTCGAATGGAGTGTGTACCCATGAGCATGAGGGGAACCTTTCCCCCTCACGTGAGTGACACACACCATCATGCCGACTTCCACCTTGTGGAGAATGGCCTCCCGCCAAAGGCAGACTCTCACCTCTGCATCATCCTAAAATAGTAGAAACATGCTGCGTAAGTGGTGCTTACTTTTTACTAAAATGTGATTGAGGTATACACTTCCAAGAAAATGCTGAGAGAGAGAGAGAGAGAGAGAGAGAGAGAGAGAGAGAGAGAGAGAGAAATTCGTATTTGAAAAAAAAGCACATCATTTTAATGATTCTGTACCTCCCTGATCACAGACACCCTCAGAGGGATGGGGCGTAGTGATGTGTCGGTCGCGAACGATCCGGCTCTAAGAGCCGGCTCTTTGAAGTGAACGATGGGAGCCGGCTCCTCACTGGGAGCCGATTATTTTATTATAATTTTTTTTTCCTCCGCTAGTTTTGGTGAAAGCCACAGGTGATTGGTCAATATGTGTGGCGGCAACTGCGTGTCCATACACAGAGCAGTGGGGGCGGGGGACAGGGAGGTTCAGACACACACAGCAGTGAGCACACGCACACGCACACGGAGGGAGACAAGAGAGTGAGAGAGAGGACGAGAGAACGAGCGAACTAGAGAGAGAGAGAGAGAGAGAGAGCGCGATGAACAAACGGTGAGAAAATGAGTGACAGCAGCAGGAAACGTAGTAGAATTTGGACCCATTTCAATGCTATAAGCAGCTCAAAGGCGGAGTGTAACTTGTGCAAGGTGAAAATATCATATAGAGCAGGCTCCACAAATAACCTGCACAGGCACATGAGGACCTTCAATGTAAATAGTCCATCTTCTTGCACATATGCAACCAGTGAATTTTCTGTTTTGTTTGTTTTGTTTTTTAAACACTGGTGAAACAAGGAGTCTGGAGCCCTGGATGGGACTTTGTTTTTTATAGCCTACTTAATAATTTATTTTTGTAGCACTCTGTTCAAATTTGAGTGTATTCAGTAGCTTAATAAACCTATATAAATGATACATATTTGATATAGTGTATGTTTTTCACATTAGTAATTCATTTTACACATGGTTTTGCATTATTTTTGGTGATAAACATACTTTAAGCAACAGAAAATCTGAGGAGCCACTTGGGAGCCGAAAGAGCCGGCTCTTTTTAGTGAGCCGAGCCAAAAGAACCGGCTCTCCAAAAAGAGCCGGAATTCCCATCACTAATGGGGCGGCCTCTCTCCTTCTGATATTTCTCCACTGGTTCTGTCTAAATGTGACAGGGGAAGGACTTTTATTAAATGCCATCAGAACTCAAAATACAGTCAGGCATTTCGCTGTGGTACAATGCAAATGAAAAATATTTATAAAAAGTTATTTGGGTTGTGATAAAATGTGTGTGTGTGTGTATGACTGTAGGCCTCCATGTGTCATTTGCATTTCTAACATGCTTATTTTGTTTATCTTTCACTCACTTCATTGCTGTGCAGTTTAAGCTTGTACTATTTATAGGCAATATAAGATGGATTTCAAGTCAGTGAAAACTGTGTTATTCAGTATGCAAGGGTTTAAATATATGGATGAAACTTTGTGTAGAAAAAATGTCCACAAACTTACGGCGACTACACAGCCCTCCACGGTGAGGAGATTAGCCATCTCTGGCTCCACGTCCCTGATTTTTATTTTTATTGAAGGTGGTGCCAACAATGTTTCGGCCTCCATCTCCAGGTGGGCAGGCACGTCAATGGGCAGGCAACAATAAATGGCAGTATTATGCTGGGTCAGCATGGATTTTTTAGGGCCGAATTTGCTCAAGGTGTAATTTTTATAACGGCATAGGAATTTCCTTCCTTCACTTGATTTGCCAGTTTTTCAAATAAAATAAATTTGATAACTGTGCTGCCGTCTGATACGGCAGCCACAGTGTTTGTGTGGGTGGACACGGGGATTGCCGTGCCATCGTTGAAGCTCCAGTTGGGGACCTGTATGTTTTGCCTCAAAGCCAACACCTTTACAGTGACAGTGGGCCACCTCTGGTACGGCGTCGTCGCGGACCCAAAGGTTTTACGCAGTGCCATTCTGAAAATGCAGAAACAAAAAATACAGTTTTATGAGGTTTTATGGCTACCACATATATTTATTGTTCTCAGTAGCATATGAATTACAATATATAGATTAACCCGATAATAAACTCTTTTTGAAGATTATGACTGTTGGTAATGTTGTACACTCCAGTACACAAGGAGGCGCTATAAACGTTTCGCGCAGAGTTGCACAAGAGTGGCAGTTCCGGATCCGGACCAAAGTGCATGGTCAAAGCCATGCTCAAGGCTCGCTGGACCGCTCCATAGCCATACTCTCCGGGAGGGAAAGCTTTTGGCTATACGGCGTGGAAGTACCGAAGATCATGCGAATGCAGGCAAGTGATAAATGACATATTTTAAGTGATTCGATAGTCGTAAAACCGTTACGTTTTCTGTTTGTGATATTACCAAGCTAGCGTTAATGCTGATTAGCGGCTCGTTTCGAACGCCAGCCAACGGCTGTTTTCGAACGTTAGCTAACGGTTAGCTAACTTAGCGGCTAACGTTACCTAATTTAGCTGCTAACGTAGCTAACGTAGCAGTTAACGCTACCTGACTTATCAGTAAGCTAAGCTAAATATAATTTTGGTAAAAGGTGCTTAGCCTATAATGTTTAATAGTTGCTATTTTAGTAACCAGGGAGCGAAGTTACCCATTCAGACTCCGGAATTAACGTTACGGTGTACCAACGGTTATTTCGGACGGATATCAGCATTAACCAGAACCAGCAGTAGTTCATCCATTTCTGGATAAATTGGTAAAAATATATTAAAAGTGATTTGGCAAAATCGTTATAGTTGCTGCCCTACTGGCCATTTTTGGTTTCCAGAACGTTCTAGTTACGTACGCCTTTGGTTCCAGTTACGTTCCCTGTATGTTACCTTTGGTTAGGTTTTGGTTGCCACTTGGTTGCACGTTCTGCAAACGTTAGGTTGTTTGGTTCCCTCAACGTTCTCCTAACGTTCCCCTAACCTTGTTGGTTATAATGTTGGTTCCCCTAACATTCCCCTAACCTTGTTGGTTACATGTTTGGTTCCCTCAATGTTCCCCTAACGTTCCCCTAACCTTGTTGGTTATAATGTTGGTTCTCTCAATGTTCCCCTACTGTTGTAATGTCTGATGAATGAACAGGCACATTTGGCAGGACTTGAAAGTTTAATACAAAAAAATAATAAAATACAAGTGTAATACAAAATATAATAAAATACAAATTAAAAAAAATAAATAAAAGAGATACAATATAATGCCAATAATACAATAAAAAATTAAATATATAAAAAAAAAACAAAAGTAATCTAAAAAAAAAAAGTGCAGAATTGCTGCTGTCCGTCTTTTTCAGGCTACGTTTCATGATGAGTCCAGATGAGCAGAATGTTGCAGGGCGTGAGCAGTTCAATGACTACAATATTTTGCAGTTTTCACCCGCAAGCGTCCTCGTCTAAACGGGGCCTCAGTCTTGCTGACCAGTTGACCTAAAAAGAAAAAGAAACAAAGGTTTAAACACAAGAAGTTCACAAAAGCACAAGAAACACCCTACTACCAACCAAGACATTTCAGAGACAGAAGTTTGATTTACCATCTGTGTGGAGCAAACTTGAGCGCTTGCCCAATGCACTCCTCGACCTCTGCTTCTGTCTGGCCAGGGAAGTTCTTCACACAGGCCGCTACAGGTAGAAGTAAAAAAGTTACACATCTAAATCTCATCAGTCAAGCTTGGCATATAACTGATGTGAACAATATATAAACACTTACCTGTTATAGTCTTAAAGTCCTTCTCCCCTTCAGGCTGTACTGGGACAGGACATTGTTTGTTTGTAATATACATCGAATGGCATCCCCTGCACTTGCCCCTCTAACTGTTCCAAGGAAATGTTGCTGTAAAAAAACATAATTAAAATGAATGTGGAGAGCTTATACAATCTAATTTTATAAGCCAAATCAGTACGGTTATGAGTCCTGGGATATCCTCAGAGGATCGTAGCAGCAGTGTCTGCTCCAAATGTCCAGTTCCCTGTGCTGCAGGAACATGATTATTGTTGAGGTTTTATTTTTGTTTATCAGTAGTGCAGTTTATAAGTAATACCACACGGTATAAGTTCTTACAGTCAAATGTTTCCTGTTAAATGTTTTACGATAATTAGGTTCTGTACAAATCTAAATAACAAATATCTGAATATATATGATTGTTGACTCATGTTTCCTCTTATGGCCTGCAGGTCTATTTCCCTCCTGCTCTGGAGGAGAGACCCTGCTGCAGTGGTTGGCATCATGGCTGAGGAGATGGGGTGTAGTAGGGTAATAGCAGGTCTTTGCTCCATCACCTCATCCATAACAACAAACACTTCCAGTGTGCAGCAGTGACCTCTCCTCCCTCAGTGCTGACACTGTCAGTTCCTTTAAACACCACTTCTCATAATCATTGTTTAGATCAACTATTCACCACTAGTCATATATTATAATATGTACTGTAATACTGTTCCACATGGGACCAACTTAATGGACTCTGATGTTTGAACACATTGTAGATATTACCCAGCACTGACTCTGCCTGGTTATTAATAAGAAAGACAACTTCATCTTGTTTCTTTTATGCTATAGTGTTCAATACTTTAAACTGCTTCCAACTCACCTTGTATTTCTGCTTCATGTTCTCCCACTTCTTCTTAGCTCATCCAGCTCCACCTTCCCATGTTCTTCGATCATCCTATATGAAGCGGATCAACACGTAGAAAGAGTTCATTGATGATTTCTTGCCGCCTAAAATAACTGTTAAACAGAACGTTTCAGGTAGACATCTCAGGAGAGCAGGACATCTCCCATCTATATAGGCTGGTTTTCAACCTTATATCATTGAGTAGCTAAATATGCAACAGCAGAACTTAAACGGAGTCCTGCATATGAGAATTATAACATTTAACACCATATGTTCTTACGTGAAGCTTCTCAGAGCAGCATTCCTCCTGCCGGTGAACGTCTCCTCATTGTTCCCTCCACTGAATGAGGCGCTCTGTGTTTTACTTCCGTCCCTTTAACGAACAATGATGCACCGTGTTATTTACCACCGCTAGTTAATATATTACCACGTTTTAACACAAGCACCATCTTCTTAGTTAACGTCGGTAAAAACGGCACATTTATCGCTTCGCTTGTGCTCACTAACCTCTATGGTAAATTAGCGTCAGTAGGCTAGCCGGCTAGCAGGACCTTCGATTCGTAACGTTAACGTACAATTCCAACAACAATAAAGTAACGTTCATTATCAATACGAATAAAAAGTCAGCTGGAAACATGAAAATCGTGTTACAGTATACTTACATGTGTACGCGGTTTGTGTCGGGCTGTCGCCAGAATCACCGCAATCGTCCGCCATTACCCAAAACTTTTCAGTCTTCTTTTCCAACCACCGGGCGCTTTCTCTTGACGTCACACACGCGCGACGCAATCTTAAAGGCACACTTGCATTCTTAAAGTTACATTTGCATTTGATATTACAGATAAATATTCCTTTCATATTAAACAACAGGCATACTTTACTCTGTACTCTACCCTTACTTTTGTGCGTCATTGTTGTTGGCTCATGATGTCACCTTGAAACTGGCAAAACACTGATTACCATGATAATTGTTTGCAAAGCCAAAATGGCACACACATTAAAACCTGGTCACCCATCACAGGAATGTCTGGAATTATCCATCTTGAAGATCTTGAATAGCATTCCCAATGGTTGTCATTGTCACGTAATAGCTCTTTCTTCACAATTTTTTCTCACACTGTTCTACTATTTATCATCATTATTACTAAATTATACAATTCTGTCAGGCCTTTCATGTTCATTCATGTCCAATTTATGTTCATACTCTTGTGTGTCCATATTGAATAAGTATATATAAGTATATATATGAATAAGTATCTATCTATCTATCTATCTATCTATCTATCTATCTATCTATCTATCTATCTATCTATCTATCTAAAGGCACTTTGTATTGGCTACATGCAAATTAGTAGCCTAAGTGTGAAATATCAATGCAACAGGATTTGTCAGCTCTAAAAGTCTTCGTTCTCAGATCAACCCAAAAAACACCAAACATAACGTTGTGTGGAGGTAAACAGTGCAACCACAGGAGAACGTTGTGGTTCTGTGGTTTCCGCAACGTTAGGGGAACGTTGGGCTTTGTTAGGTTTCTGCATAACGTTCTCTAAACGTTATTTCTTGGTTTGGTTATAACCTAACCTTTAGAGAACCAAATGCTAACGTTCTCTAAACGTTATGTGTTAGTAGGGTGTCCGTGAGTTTAACGTGTGTTTGTGACTGTTGGCTAAATGACAATGTTGCGAAGCTAATGCCGGCCAACGGCTTTTTTTTTTTTTTTAATCGTTGCGCTGCTGGTCTTCAATACGGTGATACAGTAACATTAACTTGGCGAAACTGACGTTGTCTTACTTAAAATAGGGATTTACTTTCGGAATTATATTTATAGAATACTTTGCTGGTATTTATATGTCCAGATGGGAATATACATCTTGTCAAAAAGTCAGCGTAGTGTGGTGACCTACCTTGTCAGTTCCTTGGAATGTTGTAGAATAATGGCTGGGCTGTCAATCAATTTATAGAGTATCATAACGGCTGTCTCGCGCACCTAGAATGCCTCGCGCAGCTGTAACATCCTGAGGCAGACAGGGACATCATATGGAATGCATTGAGTTGCACCTCTTAATTCCCTGCTTGTTGATCCAAGACCGCAGCCCTGATCGTTTAGATTTTTGACAGTGAAACAAAGGACACACTGGTGGACATGCAGCATAACATTTGTGAGTGTAGTGTGAGAGCTAGAGCATTTTAAATCAGACTATCAGCCTATCAGTTAATACAGAAGGCCATTAATGGTCAGTTTTTTGCCCTAATTACTCCAGGACTTTTCTCATTCATTGGTTGTGCATTCTTTGTGAAGAGGTGTACACATCAGTGAAAAGTTTAACATTCATTAACTTGAATATCCAGTGGCAAATAGCTGAGAGCTCTCCCATCCTCTCTCCTTTGACCACTTCTTATAAATCTGGTGACATGTACCTGTTATGTGACTTGTGTTTTTATCTCTCCTTTAAACATCCCAGAACCAGGGTGACAGAGGAACAAAAAAAGAAGCATCAGAGGCAGTGCAGCAATCAGCATTCAACGCTAGACAGTCTTTAAGTATCTTCTAGAGCAGGTGTGTCAAACTGATCCAGTAAAGGGCCGCTGTGGCTGCAGGTTTTCATTCCAACCAAGCAAGAACACACCTGACTCGACTTATTCACCTACCTGAATTGCCTTCACACCTTGGATCAGGTGTGTTCTTGCGATCATAGGTGCCGTCTATCTATTTATTTATTAATCTATTCTTAACAGAGTTGCATATTAAGTATTACAATAAATAAATTAAAATTAAAGCAAGTCTAACCTTTTCTGGCATTAGCAGAACAAGTGTAGTAAGTATAGCGAGTAATTAAATGTTGTAATTAAATGTTGTAATGAAGAATATAACAAAATGAATCGAGCTAGAGCAGCAAAAATATGCATCCAGTAAATGCAGAAGCACCGGAAAACCAGAAATGAGACAATACGCATGCATCTTCATCTGAGCGCCTCTTCTGATCAGACTTTTTGAGACCACTGATCCACATTTTAAAACGAATATCGGCAGATTATGACCGGTGACGGATCAACCGGATTACCCTTATTAAAGGGTACTGTGAATTGTGTTAATGCTGGTTTAATGTGAAATAGTAACTTGTTTGTTTTTAATCTGTTGGTAATCAAGTGCTTCATGTTTTGTTTGTTCTGTTCCTATTATGAAATCTACTTCTCCAGAAACGCCAAGAACATCTGCCATCCTTGGCTCCAGGTCCTTCTTGTGTGGAGTGTGCCTGCAAGCTTCTTTCCTCCTCCAGGTGGACAGGCACATTGATGGGGTGTCAAGCATAGATTGCTGGGTCAGCATGGATTTTTTAGGGCCGAATTTGCTCAAAGCATAATTTTTTATGGAATAGGAATTCCCTTCCTGCAGTTGCCTTACCAGTTCTTCCAATAAAGTAAATTTGATAACTGTGGCTGCTGTCTGATACGGCAGCCACAGTGTTTGTGTGGGATGACAGGGGGATTGCCCTGCCATCTGAAAAGCTCCAGTTGAGGACCTGTATGTTTTGCCTTGAAACTAGTTAATAGAGTTGAGCCGGATACTCGGCTGAAACGAGTATCCGGTACGGATAAAGCACTTTTGCCGAGTACGAGTATTATACGAGTAATACGAGTCAATATCTGTGCTCGGATTAAATAAAAATCCTCATTGGGTAGCTGACTGTGTCTGCGTCCTGTGATATGCTACAGCCCCTCCCCTACACACTCGCAGACGTGTTGTTGTGTCCGCTCTGATCACTCACACACAGAACAGCTCTCTGTCTCTCCCTCAGTCACTCAGGTTCGCGGGTCGTTTTCCGTTAATGTTTAGGGTTTCTTTCTTCAGCTTCAGGTTTGTTATTACTTAGGTTGGTACTTACTTATGAACTAGTAGAGTTCTGGTACTTCGTTCAGACGTGGTGCCGACTCGCGTTGCGTCTCTGCCTGTCGGAGATTTTTCTTTTTCTTTTTTTAACCGTCATCTGGCTGCCTGGCTCTAACACTTTCTTGCTGTATTTCGTGAAAAAATAAAGCTGGTAGTGGTATAAATATTGGAAATCAAGCTACACACACACACACACACACACACACTCTCTCTCTCTCTCTCTCCCTCCACCTCTCTCTCTCTGCCGTCGGGAGGTTTTTTTTTTTTTTAACCGTCAACTGGCTCTAACGGTTTTTTTTTTTTTTTTTTTTTACTTCTTGCACTGAGTGTCTGACACTTTCTTGCTGTATTGGATAAAAAATAAAATAAAGCTAGTAGTGGTATAAATAATATTAAGCTACACACACGCCCCCCCCCCCCCCCCCCCCCCCCTCCCTCTCTCATGATCAGTGATACAGAATAATGAGTGACACAGAGAATACCAGTCAGAGTTTTCTTAACTTAAATCCCGCCCACTTTCGGGTTAGGCCCCGCCCACTCCGAGTACAGATACAGATACAGATAATTCATATGGTTAACAGATACAGATACAGATAGAGATAATGCTGTACTCGCTCATCCCTACTAGTTAATTTCATATTAATCAGTTATTTTTATTTATGTAATTTCAATCAGTTCCTTTCATATTAATCAGTTATTTTCATATATGTAATTTCAATCAATTTTATATTTAATTTCATAATTTATTATTTCTTTGTGTGTTTACTTTCAGTCATTCGTTAATCAGTTATTTTTATGTTTAATTGTATTTTTTTAGTTATTTTTATATGTTTAATTTTATTTTTTTAATCTGTGTTTTGGTTATTTGTATTAATTGTATTATTGAATTCTATGTTGTACATATCACTTATGGCGACTACACACCCCTCCACAGTGATGAGATGAGCCATCGCTGGCTCCACGTATGGGGTCAGTTCAGTCTCATTAATAATGAATGCACAGAGAAGGATTCACAAATATATTTTGTGATTTATATATAAATGACTCTCTGCTCACAAATACATTTCGTTTTAAATAAATGTAATATAAATTTATAAATATATGAATTAAAAAAAACATTTGCAATTTACATCAAAAATGGATTTGTATGTTGTTACATTTATATACAAACTGTTAAACTTGAATTTAAAAGACGCTTTTCATTTGTGAACTTGTTTGCATTTATTCATGAACTGGTCTGCATTTATTTGTGGATTTTTGAGACTCTCCTGACGTGGCTGGATTCACAAATGCATTTTTTTCAACAAGGAACTCTCTGTAGCCAATCAGATGCCTCCCTCGTTTTCAGCCAATCACAAATGTGCAGTGAAAGAGCTGTGCTCTTGCCATGGTGAGGTACCCCTCGTGGGAATGGGAATGACTGCATTCCCTCATGGGAATGCAGTCATGTGATTGGCTGAACGGTGGCCAAATCACAAAATATATTTGTGAATCCTTCTCTGTGCATTCATTATTAATGAGACTGAACTGACCCCATATCCACGTCCCTGATCTTTACTTGTTGTGAAGGTGGTGCCAGCAATGTTTTGGCCTCCTCATCCATGTAATTTCAATCAATTTTATATATTTAATTTCATAATTTATTATTTCTTTGTGTTACTTCCAATCATTCATTAATCAGTTGTTTTTATATGTTTAATTTGGTTATTTGTATTGTATTATTGAATTCTATGTTGTACATAAAAGGTTTGAACTAAAATGACTTGTAATGCAACACTGCTGGTCTAATCTGCATACACCTCTGGCTCTAAAATTATGATATCTATTAGTTAATTGTTTAGAGGTCCGTGACTTGATTGCTAAGATTTCCTACTGCAAGTGAATGCACCATTTTATTTTGTTCATTCTCGTGCCGTAGGTGTAATGACTGCTTAGAACACTCACGGGCTTTCGTGCGTGACAATGTTTACAAGGACCGTTATGGCACTGATGTGTCTCTGGGCTGTTTGGCTGTGTAAATGAAGGACTGTTATTTCCACAAGAACCTTTATGGAAAAGTTGCTAAGTCTCTTTAAACCTGGGCTGCATAACCTTTTACACTGACATATAGGAAATGGTGCTAATTAATGAAGATGTGTCTATATAGAGACCCGAAGCCGTCTAAAAGTGTAATTTACCAGTGTCCCTGAACGCCTCAAACAACTGCGGTCACGTCACCTGAGCAACGGCCCTTCACTCTGACTCTGCGTCTTTGAGGTAGGTAGATGTTCTCCCAACGGTTAGCTCTTTAACGGTAAAATAAGCCGGTTGAAGTGGTTGAAATTGACATTATTGAGGTTTGATAATTGATAGGAGTTTACACAATCACCATTACTATTCTTATATTGTAAGTTAACATTAGCAAGGACACTTGACGTCACATCATTAACGTTACGTTACCAGCGGTCGGACAGTTGCTGATGCTAAGTTTAGCTACGTTAACCATGGACATATTAAAGTAGATGTTAACTGACGAAACAAAAAGTAACGTTTTTCGCCACTAAATAAGGACTTTGTCACTCATTTACTCTATTTTATTAGATTAGGATGTAAAGCTGTCATGTTAACATCAACCAACTGTCAGTTGACTTTAGCCTAATCATCATAAGAATCCGTTTTAATGGCTCCTAACGGTTAACTCCAGTGCACCTATGCTTGTCCTAATGTTTCTAACAGTTTTAGCTGTTAGCCAGCAGTAAGCCAGGTAAAGTAAGTTAACTAACTGTATTTGTGCTCTAAACCCCTCTCATTAATGTGCATATGGCTTCGTGTTTTATACTGGACAGTTAAATACAGTTTTTAATTCGTTTTTATTTTATTTACAATTTTATGAAGATCATCTTGACCCAGTAGTGTTAACACGAAATTACACTAATGATTCATTTGAATTCACAATTGCATTGAAGTGTGTATAATTTAAATATTTACATTTTAATATAATGATGATGAATAATGAGTTTGTGTACATTATTTAATATGATTGGGTAAAAACTGTGATATTTGCATCTACATCATCTAAAATGGAAGCAACGTTTTTTTTTACCAGCAAGCTGTCTAACACATACTAAGAGAGAGAGAGAGCACATCAGACTAAACTCTTGTTTCCTCTCCTAGACAAAGAAGAAGAATATTCAGCCTCTGTGCTTGATTGGTGAGTTAAGGAAAATCTGAATGGAAACTCAGTACATCACACGACTAGATAACTGTTAAACTCCCTTAGATTAAAGGATACATGGGTCAAAATTCATCTTTCATTTCCTTTTTAGATTAATTATTATCATGTGCAATTTGTTGTACTAAAAAGAGTAACTTTGATTTGTTTGAAATGTGGTTAATTAAAACTGTTTGTGAATTTGAAGTGCATATTTGCCAGTGATGTCCAAATGAAGCTTCGTGAAGCATTTTCTTTATTTTCTGAGCCCAATAGATGGCGCTCTCTGTTCAACAATGGAAATATATCGGCCTTCCCAGAAATATATCGGGAAATATATTGTCTACTTGCTCCACAAAAGAGACAATTTTGATCACAAAACTTAAAACAAAGAACTTATGTGAATTGAAGTGATCTGAGCAGTCAAATAACTACCAGCCCAGGGGCTCCTAGCCACCACCAGCAGCAGCTAGCCACCACCAGCAGCAGCAGCTAGCCACCACCAGGCCAGTGGATTCTAGCCACCACCACCAGCAGCAGCTAGCCACCACCAGGCCAGTGGATTCTAGCCACCACCAGCAGCTGCAGCTAGCCACCACCAGCAGCAGCTAGCCACCACCAGGCCCAGTGGCTCCTAGCCACCACCAGCAGCAACAGCTAGCCACCACCATGCCCAGTGGCTCATAGCCACCACCAGCAGCAGCAGCTAACCACCACCAGGCCCAGTGGATTCTAGCCACCACCAGCAGCAGCTAGCCACCACCAGGCCCAGTGGCTTCTAGCCACCACCAGCAGCAGCTAGCCACCACCAGGCCCAGTGGCTCCTAGCCACCTTTCTCTTCAGTCATGCCTCGTGAAAAGCCAAAAAGGGAAAGAAATGAGGAGCCTAAAACTAGTATGGATGATGACTATGTCTCTATGTGCACTTTAAGGGAGCTACTCGACCAGCAAAAGCTCTTTTACAAGGATATGCTGGATCTCCAGGAAAATAATTTTAAAACCTTCCTCACGGTTGTCATGGATTCAACCAACAAACGAATAGATGATCTTGTAAAAGATGTCTTGGAATATAAACACAGTATGGAGTACTCTCAGGCAGAAGTGGAGGACCTAAAGAGTGCTCACACAGCCAATCTGAGCGCTTCTAAATCCATCAATTTAAACTTTGATGAATTTCAAAAATCTTTAGAAGCCCTCACTTCCAAAATGGATTACATTGAAAACCAGACAAGGAGGAATAACATCCTCATCGATGGCATCAAAGATGAGAAATCGGAAACCTGGCATGACACTGAAGTTAAAGCCAAGAAATTCCTTGCTGATCACTTTAAGATGGATCCGAAACTAATTGAAGTGGAAAGAGCGCACCGAAATGGCACCTTCCAACTAGATGGCAGACCCAGGACCATGACTGTCAAACTCCTTCGATTCAAGGACAAAGAAGAAATTATTAAAGGGGCCAAGTGTCTGAAGGGCACAAAGTTCTTTATTAATGAGGACTTCTCTGAGAGGGTGCGCTCCAAAAGGAAGGAGTTACTGCCAAGGCTTAAGGAGGAACGAATGAAAGGTAACATTGCTTATCTAAAGTATGACCAGCTGATTGTTCACGCTCCCTCATCCAAGCCCACCACAAGTAAATCAACACCTAATGCTTATGCATGAGTCTTCTATAGACAAATTGGTTCATAACCTAGCAGCTTAAAGTGCTACTTGTTTTTTTTCTTTTCTCTTTTGTCATATTATGAATGAGTTTTTAACTGATGTTGACTTAAAGGACTTTTGTGCTGAGCATGTTTTCAACCCTTTTGAGTTAAACGGAACTGATGGTTATACTGACTCTGCTGATCCAGACTCAAATTGTCTTAAATTTACCAGCAATTTGTCTACCATTTGTGAATATTATAATGTTCAACAATTTAAAAATTTACATGAGGGTTTCTCAAATTCATCTTTTTCTACTTGTCATTTGAATGCTCGTAGTCTTCCAAAAAATTATGATGACTTTACTAATTATTTATCTTCTCTCAATCATGAATTTTCTATTATCGCCCTGTCAGAAACTTGGCTGACAGATTCAACAGAAATGTTATATGATATACCTTTTATATAAGGCAGTTCACTGTTGTAGACCATAGAGAACTGGGGGTGGTGTGTCAATTTATGTTCATACCAGCCTACAATTCTGTGTTAGAGAAGATCTGGTCCATGAATTGAAAAACATTGATGTTGAAGCCCTGTTTATAGAAATTACCTCTTGTTCATTTTTTAGTGGCAGAAATGTTATCATTGGATGTGTTTACAGGCCCCCTGATACAGACTCAGTAAGTTTTAATGATACACTTGGGTCAATATTAGAAATGATAAATACGGAAAGGAAACTATGTTTTCTACTGGGGGACTTTAACCTTGATTTATTCAAATGTGAAACTCAGGCTCGGACTGCAGACTTTCTTAATATTTTGTTTTCCTGTTCTTTTTATCCTCTTATTAACAAGCCAACAAGAGTGACAAAATCATCTGCCACCCTAACTGACAATATCTTTACTAACTCTGTGAATAATACAACTAAATCAGGCATCCTTTTCACTGATATCTCAGATCATTTTCCCATTTTTCATTTTTCTATCTCTGACAAGACTGGCCCTGTTGGTACAAATTCCTGTACTGTACGTCGATTATACAATCGGCAAAATACTGAACGGTTCAAAAAGTTGATTGATGACATTTCATGGGATAATGTTTACAAACATACAGATGCTGAGTCTGCTTATCAGACTTTTGTGACAACCTTTAATTCGGCATTTCATTTATGCTTTCCACTGGTACAATAAAAAAAGAACCTTGCTGTACCGAATAAAAAACCCTGGTATACGTCCGGCCTCCACAAATCCTCAACAACCAAAAATAAGTTATATAAGAGGTTTCTTACCAATCCTACACCTCTGAATTCAAAAAAGTACAAAACATATAGAAATAAATATAATCATTTAATTCGAATAGCCCAAAAAATATATTTCAGCAACAAACTCAAAGAATATTCCACCGATATCAGGTCTACTTGGAAGGTTATCAATCAACTTATGAATAAACAAAAGTCTTCTGTTTCTCATCCTTCAGAGTTCAATGAAGGTGGTGTAACATTTACTGATCCTTATGTAATTTCTTGTGAATTTAATAATTTCTTTGCACAAGTGGGTTCCTCTTTGTCAAAGAACATTAAACCTTCTAACAGAAATCCATTGGATTACATAAAGGTTAACTTCCCCCCTCTTTTACAGTTTGAAAATACAGACATAGCAGAGGTGATGGAAATCATTGGCAGATTGAAAATATCTGCTGCGGGCCATGACGATATCTGTGCTTCATTGATTAAATCTGTGTCTTCATCTATTGTTGAACCATTAACGTATATTTTCAATCTATCGTTGCAGACGGGATGTGTGCCTAAAGATCTAAAAATTGCTTAAGTTATCCCACTTCATAAAACTGGGGATACAAGATAATTTAAAGGGGACATATTATGCAAAACTGACTTTTTCCTTGCTTTAGTTTGTATATTTGCGTATCCGGGGTGTCTCCCGACCCCTTTAACATGAGTTTTGACAACTAAGTCAATATTTAGTAACTGGCAGAGTCAGGAATTTAGTCTCTAAACGAGCCGTTTGGATTTTTACCGTATTGTGACGTCACAATCCGGTCTTTTGCATATTCTTGCATAGTCATTGCATATTCATGGTATATCCCCGCCCACATTACGCCGGCTACCTGAACAAGGATCCGCCATTTTTTCTTACTCGCTTCACTTGTACTCGACAGCCTAACCGCCACCATGTACAAGCCGAAAGCCAAGCACTGCTGCTCTGTCATCGGATGCACGGGTCCTCATATGTCGCTACATCGCCTCCCAAACAAAGAGGATTTAAAAGCGAAGTGGCTAAATTTTGTTTACCAGGGAAACGTCCCAGCGTCATTGAGCAAAAATGTCCTGGTCTGTGCGAATCACTTCACATCGGACTGTTTCTCCAACCACGGACAGTATACCGCTGGATTGGCAACAAGACTGCTCCTAAAAGATGGATCCATACCCACTGTCCGTGCCGACGCCACAGATGTTGCAACTGTAAGTATTTACAAAAACAGTATAGTTTGTGTTACTTTGGTCATTTAGCACATGAGCTAATGCTAACTGTCGTGTTAGCCGAATGAGGCTGAGCTAACATTACATGTGAAGTGTTCAACGTTGTGCTTACTGGCAGTCGGATTCACTATAGTGTTAATGTTACCAAACGTTAATTTGTCATATCAGCACTCTTTTAAAACATGACGGTGATTTGAGAAAATGAATTAGGACATTGAGATTGTATCGCTTCGAACCGGCCTTGAACCCCTGCTCGGCCATGAACATGGCGAGGAGACGGGTGAAATGTCTCTGTTGTTCGCGGACGGTGAGCTATTGTTCCGCTGTGAACACGCAGGGAAGATTGTTTTAATTGGTCTTAGTAATTCGCGGACGGTGAGCTACTGTTTCGCCGTGAACACGCAGAGGACACGGTATAAAATGGTCTTTTATTCCCGACAAGCTAGCTATGTTCATTACTTAGCATGTTGTGCTAAATGGCTGTGTGTTTGTTTACATGCAACTACAGCTGTAGCGTTGTCAGGAGTTCACGGACGGTGAGCTACTGTTCCGCCGTGAACACGGAGAGGACACGGTATAAAATGGTCTTTTATTCCCGACCAGTTAGCTATGTTCATTACTTAGCATGTTGTGCTAAATGGCTGTGTGTTTGTTTACATGCAACTACAGCTGTAGCGTTGTCAGGAGTTCACGGACGGTGAGCTACTGTTCCGCCGTGAACACGCAGAGGACACGGTATAAAATGGTCTTTTATTCCCGACCAGTTAGCTATGTTCATTACTTAGCATGTTGTGCTAAAGGACTGTGTTGGCAGTCGAAATAGTTCCTGTGCGTTTGTATACATGTAACTACAGCTCTAGCGTAACCTATTGGCATGAGAGACCAGACATGAGAGCACCAAAGCGTTATCTGCAATAAAGCAGTCACTACTTTGTTTTGTTTCCGGAGACAGGGGCTACCTGCTAGATATCTGCTGTGCTACTATCAGTTATATGCAGGCATGGACACAGAAAAGTTTGCTTCACAAATGTCTATTGCTAATCATCATTTCTGTCTACATATTTTTATTTTTCATGTAACATGAGAAAGCAGACACATAACCTATTGCTTCTTTTTGTGTTTAGACAAGTACAACTGTACAGCAGCCTGTGGTGCATCATGTTGCCTGCCAGACAGACCAACCAGTGACATGCAACGTTGGCACACAGCTTTCCATGAGAACTCTCCAGCCTCACTTCAGAAGCACAGGTTTGTTGCCCAAAAGCATATCATGTCATGTTAGTCACTATGTTTCTATATAGTGTAATTTTAGTTTTACTCTGTTATGAATATGGAGTGGCTAATGAAAAATATATTTTCATCTATCAAAGGCACACAGAAATCAGTGTCCTGTGCTGATGTTGGTGTTGGCACCTCAACCATTGCCTTCTCAACTCGTCAACCATTTTTAACATCAACCCCAATAAAAAGACCAAGTAAAAGGGCTCGCTTGGAACTGGAGGAGGAGGAAGAGGAGAATCCATTGGAGGGTAGTTCATCCATGGAAATTCCCGACCCCAAGGATTCTACATATGATCCAGAGGACTCTGTCACAGTTATGTCAGAGTCAGCAGATGTGACGTGAGTTAATAACCTCAGAATTCCTTTTATTCCCTACATGTTTTTACATAATTTGTCTCAAGCTGTGTGGGAGTTACTAATTTCTCTTTTGATTATTTTGTTTTTCTACTAGACTGGAGCCTTCCTGCCCTGTTCATAAGACACCAACGTATATTGTCTATGAAAAGTGTCTGATGGAGCTGTTTGAGGTGTGCCCTGTCTGTCAGCGTGTGTCAGACGTGCAGACAAGAAGGGTCGGCACATTCATCTCTGTAGAACAAACATGCCCACATTGTCAGTTCTTCAGAAAATGGAACAGCCAGCCAATTCTGGGAAGCACACCTGCAGGAAACCTCCAGCTCTCAGCTGCAATATACACCACAGGTGCATCTTTCTTCAAACTTGAAAAGGTAATAGATTTAGTCATCACTATGTAAATGTATTATTTTTGCATATCATATTGCTAAATGTTGTATAGAGCAGTACTTATGACACATCTTGTCTGTCTGTCCTCAGATCTTCCGGGCAATGCAGCTGAAGATGTTTCAGTATGACACATTTAGGCGTCATGCACGGACGTTCATAGAGCCTGCAATCATACACACGTGGAAGACTGTGCAGAACGGGATGATGGAGCAGCTTAGTCAACAGGAGAGTGTTATCCTGGGTGGCGACCTAAGGGCTGACTCACCAGGTATACAAGACTCTCTGATAAATTTTACTCTAATGTTTTTGTTTAGAGAAGTGTTTACGATGAAGTACAACAAATTGATAGGTAAGATTAAATGTCTGTGATATTCTACATTTATTTTTGAAGGCCACTCTGCCAAGTTTGGCAGTTACTCAATGATGGACCTGAGGAGCAACACTATTGTCGACATACAGCTGGTTCAGGTGAGTGAAATGGTGTGATCTTTATTCAAGATAACTAATCTGTGTTTAATGACTGCTTTTAAGAATCATATATTTAATAGACTTTTGTCCTGTTTTTCTGATCAGAGCAACGAAGTCGGGGGAAGCTACCACATGGAAAAAGAAGGTCTGAAGAGGAGCCTTGCTCTCCTGGAGGCATGTGGTGTTACATTGGACAGCATTGTCACAGACCGTCACCCTCAGATCCAGAAGTTCCTGAGGGAGGCCAATGTGACACAGTACTACGATGTCTGGCACATGGAAAAAGGTAGGGGTACAATCAAGATAAAATGCCCTTGCTCACAGGTCCACACATTATATTATCCTATTATCATAATCACTAATATGTTACATGGGTTAGAGTTATTTTGTAATCAACTTATACTGTTTATCTGAATGTGACAAATATTGTTTTATTAGGACTGTCCAAGAAACTGGTCAAGATAGCCCAGAACAAAGAATGCGAAAAGCTGAAGAAGTGGCTTCGAAGCATGAAGAACCATGTGTACTGGACAGCAGCCTCCTCTACTTCAGGGCCAGAGAGAGTGGCTAAGTGGACCTCCATTCTCAACCATGTCCAAGACATCCACACACATCCAGATCCTGCTTTCCCCCAGTGCTTGCATCCACAGCGCACCTCAAGGGACAAGAGCAAATGGTTGAGAGCAGGTAGATAAAAACAAAATTGTGAATAAAATGTTTTTTTTTAATATCTAAAAGATGTTTAACAGTTTGAATTCATGTGATTTCTTTTTTCCAGGGACACCAGCTTTCTGCAGGTTAGAAAAGGCACTGATTAACAAGAGAATCCTGAGAGATGTTGAAAAGCTCAGCCCTCACTATCAGACCTCATCGCTGGAGGCATTCCACAGTGTCATTTTGCGGTTTGCACCGAAGAATGTTGTCTTCCCATACCTTGGAATGTTATGCAGGTAATAAAACTACCAGTATCTGTTTATTTCATTATAATTTAGTTTGTTTGCTATCTTTCTAACTACTATTTTTCCACCCAAGACTCTACCTGGCTGCCCTGCATTATAATGAAAATGCTGGCCGACCTCAGGCAACATCGACAAGAGGAGAGCTGCTCTACAGAGTCAACTTCCCAAAGTCAAAACGCGGAGAATGCACTGCAAAGCCTGTGAAAGCAGAGCCAACATTCCGTAAGTTTTACAGTCTTTTATTTAAACTCCACAAATAAAAAGTAAACATGAACATACAGGCATATCACAGAATGTTGAAAATAAACACAAACAAATAAAATCTGAATTCTTTTTACATGGTTTTCAAAAGAAATAATAAATAAGGAGAATGTATAAATATGAAGTAATTAGGTGAAATAACAAGAGAAACTTTACACAAGGCTTTTTGGTTCTAGTGCAACTTTCCTGTAAACATACATCTTTGTTTATTGCACTACAGATTACGTTGATGCACTGTTGGACCTCATCTTTGATAAGGTTTTCCAGGACCCTGCCCCATATGTGAACGAGGTGCTGAAGCTTAAAATCCCTGAAGACCTCTCGGCTCAGTTTGACCGACCTGACAAGCTGACCGTTATAGCAGGTTATGTGTCGAGGTTCAACCAAGGACAGGTCTGAACCCAACATACTGTCCTTCTGCATCAGGGAACTCTGCACGAATCCTCAGCACCACGCAGGCGGGCAGCACAACTCTCACTCCCCGGCCCAGAAAGCCCCAGCACCAGCTTACAAAGCTTCTGTAGGCTAGGTATCTATATTGGCTGGACACAATGTAATATAAAGTCAGCACTGAATGTTCACGTCCATGGCAATAAGATACTTTCATTGTTATTATTTTTATATTGATATTGAAGTACAAAGTTCAACTGTTCCACTTCAGTAATTTATCTTCCTATTGTTTTTATTATTTCATATGTCTACACATGTTTACAAATGTACAATAAACAATCTTTACTTACTGTTCTGTGTGTTTTCATTGTTTGATATGTAATTTTCATGTTAACTAGATGGATAGATAGATAGCTAATTAGATATACATTTGTTGATCACAAGCTGGGATCTCAGTAAAAAATAATAAGGATAAACTATAACCATAAACTATAAGCAATGTAAGATAGAGGAAGCACCTACGTACTTTTGAGCATAACATTTTTGCGATAAATTAATAGTATTTATGTGACTGAAAGCTTACTGCACAATTCCCCTGAGACGTAAAGGTCCATAGTCTGCCCGATAAATGTTTAGTGCATTCTGCAGTGAAAATACATTCAGGCAGACAGGTTCGAGGCCAGGATGGTCCACCATGCATGTTGGTGGCTCAGGAAGCTGCTGTAGTCTTCGTGTAACCTATAAATTATGAAAGATAAGTGAGTGACAATGGATGATAGAAAAGAGAGACTGCAAAATTACAACCATGTTTGCACAGTGTTCACACTTACTTGTGATATTTCCATACAGCATATATTCTC
Organism: Eutrigla gurnardus; assembly: GCF_963514095.1. Taxonomy (NCBI): domain Eukaryota; kingdom Metazoa; phylum Chordata; class Actinopteri; order Perciformes; family Triglidae; genus Eutrigla; species Eutrigla gurnardus. Next base: position 4,945,518 of record NC_139918.1, read on the forward strand.
AGGTTCTGTAGGCATTTGTTCACAATTGCCACAGGAACACCTATTTTTTAGCAGAATTGTATTATTGATTGGAAACTACGATAGCTAAGCAATCACGTCGTGTTGTTTCTTTTGTAATATTTATTTAAAGTTTATAAACCGGTATATTTCGAGGTAACAAACTTAACTACTAACCACTGAGAAACATCCATGTTCAATCTTGGCTGCTGACTTTCTTCTGGAGCCTCTTCTTGTTCTGGGTCGGACTCCGGCTCGAACAGGTAAGGTTGCACCGCAGTTTGTTGACCGGCAGCCATTTCTCCCCCGAATCAACCGTTGTTATGGTTACAAAATGGCGTCCTCACGTCTTACGCCCGGCAGGAAGAGGTGGGCGGTGCCAAGACCGTTTGGGCGGCGCACGCAGTAGCTCATTAGCATTTAAAGGGAAAGTCACTGAATCCGGCCGCTGAAAGCAGGGCTGTGAAACTGGTATGTTGAGAACCCTGCTGTGCTCAATCCTTGGGTTTTTTCGACCAAAGCATGTTACTATCATTCCATTTAGACATCAAAGACCCATGTCAACAAGCAGAAATGAGCATAATATGTCTCCTTTAATAACGATCTATTTTACCATGTTTTTCAAAAATTCTAGAAAAACTGGTACAAAAAAGAATCTTATCTCATTTAAATAAACACAGCATTTTACACAAGCACCAATATGGTTTCCGGGAAAATCATTCTACAGATATGGCCCTCTTACAGCTGGTTGAAAAAATGTATACAGCCATAAATAACAATAAATATGCTTTGGGTATTTTTTTAGATTTATCGAAAGCCTTTGATTCTGTTGACCACACTATTTTACTTTCCAAGTTACATCGTTATGGTTTTCATGATTATTCATATATTTGGCTTGTTAATTATGTTTCAAACCGAGAACAGTTTGTTTATCTCAATGGTTGTACTTCTTCCAGAGCCCAGTTAACATATGGTGTCCCCCAGGGTTCCATACTTGGTCCGTTATTGTTCCTTGTTTACATTAATGACCTTGCAACTGTTTCTTCCACGATGCTACCAATACTTTTTGCTGATGATACTAATCTGATTTTGACTCACAGTCACTTTGATTCTTTAATTAGTGAAGCCAATTCTGGCATTATTAAATTTTCTGAATGGTTCCAGATAAATAAGTTGACATTAAATGTAAAAAAAACTAATTTTATTATATTTACGGGAAAAAATAAAAAATATTGTAAATCCAGCGCTAAGATCACTATTGGGGATAATGATATAATTCAGGTTTCCTCCACCAAATTTTTAGGGGTATTAATTGATGAGAGGTTGTCATGGTCCGAACATATTAAATCTGTTAATAATAAAGTGTTGAAATCCATTGGTATCATCAGAAAAATTTGTGATTTCATATCTCAGAAAGTTTTAAATATACTGTATTATAGCTTAATTCATCCACATCTCAGTTACGGTAATATTGTTTGGGCCAGCACTTATCCTTCTAATTTACAGAAATTATTAATCGCGCAAAAGAAATTTGTTAGATTAGCCACCTTCTCTAATTATTTGTCTCCATCTGCCCCTCTGTTTAAGAATTTTCAGATAATGTCAGTCTACGATATTAATATACTTCAATCATGTGTATTTATTTATAAATATATCCATCTTTCCCACTTGCTGCCCAAATCCTTTCATGAATTCTTTACAGTTAACTCTCAGGTCCATTCTTATAACACAAGACAGACTGATAAACTTCATCCCCCTTTTTGCCGCACTACTCATACTCAGTTTTCTTTTGCTTACAGAGGCTCCATACTTTGGAATTCCCATCTTCATGTTGTTAAATTATCTTCATCCCTCAATACTTTTAAGTTAAGACTGAAAGCTTACCTGTTAAATCAAAGTTCCTAATAGTTTATTTTCCAGTATATTTGTCATTGGATCATTATCTCTTTACATGCTCATACACTCAGTTAAATACAATTATTTTATATTTATACATACCCATGTTTTCATTTCTGACTTCTTTGAGTGTGTGCTATAAAATGGCACTTGTATTGCTTCCTTTTTTGTTGTTATTTGTTGTTGCTTTCTCCTATTGTTGTTGTTGATTTATCCTCTGAATGTGTATATTTCTTGGGGAGGTGCCTCTTATAAGCCCATGTATGCTGCGCTGATTGGCTGTGAGCAGCCCAGAGCAGAGCAGCCCGAACCCTTGCCTGCCGGACACGCAGCAACCTCACCGGGCCCAGTCTTTGGGCCCGCGCCGGTAAGTCTCCAACCACTGTAGAGACAATCCGCTATATGCGCCTCTTCCACGCATCGGACACTACCTCCCTTGTCGAAGTTGCACTAGCGATCTAGCCAACTGCTAGCCAAACTGCTAGCCAACTGCTACCCACACGCCACCACAAACACCTTTGCTGCCGGAGCTGTCCTCTTTTTCTCTTTTCACAGCCACTATCTGCTCCAACCATGGCACCTTGCACCTCACCACCCACCACCAACCCATGCGATGACTGCCGGAAAACAGAAAAACACATTACTCACCTCAGGGAAAACATCAGAAGGCTCTCAGATCAACTCCGGAAAAAAGATTCCCTCCTCACCGACTTCGCTGACACCGCTGCCACACAGTCCAAAATCATCTCCTCCATGAACTCAGCCATTGCCGACACCATCCTCTGGGATCCTTCTTCACCACCCTGTCACCGACCCACCTCGTGTTCAACCCCCAGCTCTCAGGCCTCCTGGTCAGTGGTGGTGGGCAAAGATAGGAGTGGGCGTCCCTGCGCGGTTGCACCTCCGTCCCTAAACCTCACTAACCGCTTTGCCATGCTATCACGCGATGTCCCTGTCCACCCTGCCGATGTCCCAAAGGCCGATGTTGTTCCAGTGCCTGGTGTTTCTCCCCCCCCTCAGTCGGAACCGGACTCCGTCCCAGCTGCGACAGCTGTAGCAGTGGCGGCAGCGGTGGATATTGCTCCACCTGACGCGTCGACTCCTCCGGCGAAGGCAGCTGCGGTGACGGACTACAGACAGCTGGGGAAATCCTCAACATTCCGCCGCAGGTTGCTGAAGGAGGCCGTAAACAGGCGCTCTGGTGGTCTTCCCCGTCCTCAGCTACCGGAAAAGCTGCCTCCAAAATTGGAGCACAGCCACACTTATCGAGCTCCAATCCCCGCAACCGTCTATGGGCGGCTTCGACATCCAGGACGTGGAGGAGTTCCCCCCTCTGACCGGCTCCTCACGTCCCCCGCCTGGCCAGTCACTTATCCTGTCACCGGGTTCTCAGTTGTCTAATGCGGCTGCCGTGACCCGACAATCTCCACAGTCCCCACAGTCATCCACGCTGCCTCCTCTCATCCCCCCCACCGCCCTTGTAGTTGGTGATTCCATAATTAAAAATATTCGCTTTGTCAACGCAGTCATGCGGTGCTATCCTGGAGCCACGACCCCGGCAATTACTGAACAGCTCCCCGATATCCTGGCCTCCCTCCCAACGACCGTCAACAAAATAATAGTACACGTTGGCACTAACGACACAACCCATCAGCATTCCGAGCTGACGAAAGCCGACTTTATCCGCCTCTTTGACCTGCTCAAACGTAGTGGAAAGTCTGTTTTTATTTCGGGTCCAATTCCCACACTGGGGCGGGGAATAGGTAGTTTTAGCAGGATCCTTAGTCTCCACACCTGGCTCCTGTCCATCTGCCATACTCACGACATTGGTTTTATCGACAATTTTAACTTGTTTTGGGATCGCCCTTCTTTATTTAACAGAGACGGCATTCACCCAAACAACGTGGGCAGTCGCATGCTCACGACCAACATGCAGCACGCTGTATTGCATTCCCCACGTGACTGACTATCGGGGTCACGCCCTCACTCTTCTTCCTCCTCACCCCAGTGCACAAAGGTCAGCCCTGTACCCTCTGCTGTCACTAGCGCCCCCATGTGGAGTGACAGTAGTGCTGCCCACAACACCGGACCTGGACCTCATCGACTGACCAACATTTCACCCATCCCCGCAATCATTACACTCCGTCATCACATCAGACACTGCCATACCCACTCGGTGAACTTTAACAACCTCAGACCACTAAAAAAACAACCGTCCTCTCCAGTCCACAAACCACCTGTCAGAATCAACATGGCACTTTTTAATGTTCGCTCTCTTTTAAACAGAACCTTTTTAATGAACGATGTGATTTTAGATAATAAGTTAGACTGTCTTCTTTTAACTGAGACATGGCTTGGCACTGTTCTCACCGAGGCTTCCCCACCAAATTTTAATTTTTTACCTATTTCGCAGCGCCGCCGCTCCCACCACGTGCATCACGCGCTGTGCGTGTGTATCATAATAATAACAATGCCGATATTATAAAAAACAGGAGAGAGAGAGGGAGATGTTTTGGTCCGAGAGGCTGAGTTTCCGTTACGCGTGCCCATCCGCCTTTGATCTGACGTCAGATGTGACGGGACAATCTATATAGATATAAATTCACGGTTTGATTCAATGAGTTGCATTAAATAGTGTTTGTTGTGATTATTTATTGCATTTAAATGTGCCTGGAACTGTGGAAACCTGCCTGTGAGGTCTCGGTGACGTGTGCGCACTGCGCGCCGTCAGCCAAACTTCCACTCCGCCAGCTGTGATTCCCCTTGAATGAATGGACTTTATTTACGCCTTGCGCCTTGCGCCGAAAGTAGACCAGGTTGGAGCTGGCGAGCTTTCAGCGCAGTCTCGGCGAGGCTTTTTGCCACGAAACTTCCGCTACGCCAAGCTGAATCTGTGACGCCTCCCCCTGCTGCGCCGCCACACCCATCTTGGCGCAGGCAATCCACCAAACTGCCAAACTGACGGTGCACAAGGCTGCGCGGGGCCGAAACTTGCATTGCGCCGGCTGCGCCACCCTGCGCCGCCCTGCGCTGCACCACGAAACTAGGGCCCATAATGTTAACAATGGGTTGTGAGCCCCGCTGTATTTCTAGGGTGTTAAACTGTAAACATTTGGATTGAATACAGAGCTAACCTTAGGAGCATTATTACTGTGAATATCGTTATTATATCGTACAATCATTTCCCCTGTTGACATAACAGGAATTGTGCTTTACATGTCGCTTTGTTGTAGGGAGCAAGGAGCAGACGGAGTTATTTATTGAACTCCGTGGTCAAAACGACCACCGTTTTAAAGGGGCCAAAAACACGGCCACACTTGGATGGAGTTAACTGTTAAGGCATAAATAAATAGGCCATTTGTTCTCTATACATATTTGTATGTAGAAATTACATACATTAACCCAAATCCTGTACAGAGATCAAAGAACAAATATATAATATTTGGATCACATTAAATTATTGTTTTTGGATGGGGTGGGAATTTAATGTCTGTCCTGATGTCACTGATGAATCTTTACATATTTGTTATGTGATCTTGTGTGTGTTTAACTTGTATCAATGCTTCTCTCTTGTATCAATGCTTCTGTCTTGTTTAGAACAATCCTGCAAAAAATGGGCCTGGAGGGAATCGTGGAGCCCCAGCAAGCAAAAAAGAAGTGGGACAATTTAAAAAAAATATATATAAAGTATGTGCAGGTTTGGATAATGATATGAAAACTACATTTGTTTTTGCCAAGTTAATACATACTTTGATAAAGGAACATAGAAAAAAACTCCAAGGCACCTCATGGCATGGTCATAAACTTCAAAAACACAGTCCTGCGTTTTGGCATGAAGCCTTCATCAGGAAGACAAACATAAATTTTCTTTGTTTCTTTATCACTACATGAATCCCATTACAAAGAGTACCTCAAACAGTTTTTTTAGTCCATGAAGCACTCCTTTTTCAAAACTTTTTAAATAAACACTTAACAGAAAATTGCTGTTGTTTAAGTGATTGATTTCCTCTGCCTTAGGAATGCAAAGATCCAGGGAGTCGGTGGGAAGCCCACTGCTGCCACCTGGCCCTGGTTTGTCCTCATGGATGAGGTATTGGGACAGAGACCATCCATTACGCCACCTGTCCTAATTGCCTCCATCCCTGAGGACACACCAGGGCCAAGTGCTGCAGTGGGTGAGCAGCAGCAGGAGCAGGAGGAGAGGCAGCCAGGGCCAGCAGGAAGGAGCAGAAAGAGAAAAGGGATGAATTGGTGGAATTGCTAAGGGAGGACATGAGGTTACAGAGGGAGATTGAGGAAAGAAGAGAGAGAGAGAGAGAGAGAGAGAGAGAGAGAGAGAGGATGGAAAGACTGGTTTATTGGAGAGACTGATTGAGAGGCGTTAATTTTTTTTGGATGTGGATGTTTTTTTCTGTTCAATTAAGTTGTGTTTTTAATTTAATTTGTTAATTAAAAATGTTGTATATAGTTAAATTAAAATCTTATTACCTACACTATCTGTTACACTTCTTATTTACAACTAAAGTAAACTTTTGAACTGCTTTTCAGTGACAAGAAAGTCAATTTATTTTTTGTCATTAAATATTTACAAAGTTACAATAACTATTGACAAGTGGGTGTTAACATGTAGAACTATTTACAAAAGACCATCAGAAACAACTATTTACAGAGAACATTTATACAGTATCAGCTGAGCAGGAGTCCCTGGTGGTGCTGCTGGACTGGATGGGATGCCACAATAAGGACCCTGGAGTCTGGCTCTGAGTGGGACATCATCTGGGAGGTGGGGGGTGTGGGATGCATGTCTCCACTGTCCACCACATCGTCCATCATCGGGGTTTGCAGGGCTGATGCAATCGACGGCTGCCATGTTACTAAAATGTTTAAAAGAGAGGCAAGAATAAAATAATAATACTAAATACTACTGCACAACATTTAAACATCCCACCACAAACTACTTCAACAAACAAAAGTGTTTACAAAACACTTTAAATAGGAATAGCTTTAAAATGATTTTACTTGCCCTCTAAAGGTAATCACGGTCGAGTACACTCTCCTCCAGGGCAGACACCTCGGCAGACAGCTGGTCCCGCCACGGTGCACCACTGGCTGCCTCCAACCCGTTCTCCCCCTCATCCTCCGGCATGGCGTCCTGCACTTCATCCTCTGGGGCCATGATGTCACCAGCACCCAGGCAAATGTTGTGCAGGACGGCACATGCTGTTATGACCTGTAGAAAACAAGAGAAAAAAAAGATTAATTCAAAGTAATTGTAATTTTATTTTAATTAACTTAATTTACTAGTGTTCACCATTTAACAATAATTCTGTTCTGTTGTGTAATGACATACCTGAGGCACAAAGGTGTGGTGCACCTCCAGCGCTTGGAGGAAGCCTCTGTATTTGCCTCTAAAACAACTCCGTCTCGTTTGAAATCTCTGAAGAATCTCACCATAGTGTACACACTCTGGCAGTAGCCCCCTTTGCCCTTTCAAAATTTTCCCAGAGGGAATTTGTGTACGAAAAAATTTGTATTGAAGTCAATGGGACGGGCGGAAAAAAAAGAGCAATCATTGTAGTTTTTCAAACGTCTTCTGCTCAGGCATACTTTCACCTAGAAACTCCATTTAAACTTTAAACAGTAGACACAAGTCTTGTGTATTGGTGTATTAATGATGTACTTCCTGCGGCAGCTGAAGAAGTTCAACCTACCAAGAACAATGATGGTGCAATTCTACACTGCCATCATTGAGTCCATCCTCACCTCCTCCATCACCATCTGGTACACTGCTGCCACCACCAAGGACAAGGGCAGACTGCAGCATATCATCCGCTCTGCGGAGAAGGTGATTGGCTGCAATCTGCCGTCCCTCCAGGACCTGGACACCTCCAGGACCCTGAGGCGGGCAGGAAAGATAGTGGCCGATCCCTCCCACCCTGGTCACAAACTTTTTGAACCACTCCCCTCTGGCAGGAGGCTGCGGTCCATCAGGACCAAAACCTCACGCCACAAGAACAGCTTCTTCCCGACTGCAGTGGGCCTCATCAACAAGGTTCGGGACCCGCACTGACAGACTCTAACCCCCCACCCAGTAACTACATGTTACACTAACACACATCCTGGACTATTATCCCTGATCATTGCACATATCATCATATTTTTATATATTGTATATATACTGTGAACTTGCACATCCAGTTTTGTTATTTTTTGCACTCCCTACACAAACTGCACTGCCTCAAAACAGTTATATTGTACATACTTGTTTATGTTATGTTATAGTGTCTCTTATATATTTTTTAGTGTAAATTTCTATTCCAGTACTTTTTCTCTTTTTTTTTACATGTTGTATGTATGCACCATACACAACCAAGACAAATTCCTTGCAAGTGAAAACTTACTTTGGCAATAAACCTGATTCTGATTCTGATAGTCTACTATTTTTCACTTGAGCCAAACTTTAGCCAATAGTAGCCATCCGGTCCGCATGGCTACTATTGGCTAAATGTTCCGATCCTCGCTCACTCTCCTGCTCCTGCTCACGTCTCATCCCGACTCACTTCCGCGTTTGAAACTATGAGCGGAAAATAGAGTTGTGACGTTTACGAACGAACCCAATCTAATGAACGGCTCTTTAACATGAACGATGGGAACCGAGTCGCAGTGGTGAGACGTTCATTTTCATTCTTTTTTTTTTTTTTAATCGCTGTCAAGCTCACAGCATGTGCACATAAGCTCCTCATCCTACTCCACTGAGACGGAGAGAGCATGCAGAGAGCACTTGCATTGTATACAAAGATCTAAAATAGTGATCTCACAGTCAAAGCAAAGGGATATAGCACCACGTTGTGGAATGTTTACAATAAATGCAGATCAGACATAAAAATCTAGTCCACGCATGTTAAATTATATTATAATCAATATTAAAATATATTAAACTCAGATATCCGATGTCTAAGTCTGAATAATTCAGATCCAGATCTTACTCTATCATTTCTCCCAGTAATTATTTCCCAGATAAAATTGGTTACCACTAGTGATGTCCAAATGAAGCTTCGTGAAGCATTTTCTTTATTTTCTGAGCCCAATAGATGGCGCTCTCTGTTCAACAAAGGGTTGAAAGCAATGGAAATATATCGGCCTTCAACCCTTTGTTGAACAGAGAGCGCCATCTATTGGGCTCAGAAAATAAAGAAAATGCTTCACGAAGCTTCATTTGGACATCACTAGTTACCACTAGGTACTACTACACCTTCCTAAAAATAAATTAATATAAATGAGCCAGTCTTTTGAACGGCTCTTTGAAAAGAACGGCTCTTCGAGATCCGGCTCCCTTCAAACAGCCATAAATCCCATCTCTAGCGGACAAAATGCTTGTTGTCCTGAGCAGTTCAGGTATGGAGCAGGGCTCTCACGTGATTTTGGCTGAGGCCGCGGTGTCAGCGGGGAGGGGAGGAGGGGGCGGTTGATTGGGGGAGCAGTTTGGGATCGGGGACGTACTGCAGTCGGGGTGAGAGAGAAATCTGAACGGCACCCGCTGTATTTACACCGATAATGTTTCATCATTCGTGGCCGTAATGAACACTATTACTGCTTGGTACATGTTGTGGAAGTCCGGGACACACCAGGAAACTAAACGGCGTCCTGCCTGAGTTCATAAGCGGAGGGAACGTTCCCATTCATTGTCTATGTAAGAAGCCGTGCAATGCCGGCGCTGTGAGTTTCGAGACGGCGCCGCCGCCCGCAAGCTCTCGAAAATCTTTTAAACTGACCGTTGTCGATCTAAAATAAAGCGAGATTCAGCAACTGCACAGCTTATTTCTCGCCTAAAATGTTTTCAGAAACACGTTTCAGTTAACTATTTGTGTAAAATAAGAGGGAGGTGGGAGGCTGCGAGGGGAGAACGATACCAGCTCGGAGGAGCACAGAGGGGAGGGGTGTGTGTGTGTGGGGGGGGGGGGGGATGTTTTTTTCAAACCCTTCAATTCGTAGACTAGAGCTTTAATGTACGTTTCAATAGGTCATATAAGCTGTGTCCCAATTCAGGGTCTGCAGCCTTCGGAGGCTGCATTCGAAGGCCGCTTACGTCACAGAGCTGCGCGAAGGCTGTCCCAATTCGTCCAAAAAGCGGAAATTGTCAATAAAATGCATTGGGCGAGCAAGAGATGCAGTTGAGAGCCATTTGTTGAGCCAAAACAGTCTACTGAATGTCTCCGCTCCTCTCCCGGTCGGGGGCAGAGGGCCACTGATGAAAACCTCAGCATTCACAGAGCTGACTGTTTCAAAGAGTTTGTTGAAGTCCTCTCTCAACTCTCTTGATTGTTGTTTTTCAATGTCATTAAATCCAATGTGCAGAATGATATTTTTCACAGGTGGGTGTGCAGCCACAATTTCCAGGATTCTTTTTTCCAAGTCAGACACCGTATCCTTCGGGAAGCAGAGTACTTTGATGTTATTACTGCTTTTCATATCTTTAACAGAAAAGTCAATCAGATTTTCAGGCCCTGTCGTTAGCTTTCTCTGTGGCATTAAGTTAGAGGGTCTTACCCTGCTGCGTGGTGGTGGGGGGTTATCCAGGCAATCAGAGGGGGATCCATGGTCCTGCAGCAGTGGAGCAAACCTGTTCTTTAATTGAACAGTTGTTTGCAGGGGAGGTTTCTTGGTAGCTCTCCTCTCCCCAGCTGTCCGCTGCTGTGTCCTACGAGGCAGTGGGGTTGAGGAGGGAGGCATCTTCTGCTAATTACCTTTAGCAGGCTCAGGCTTATCTTGTTTGGTAGGCCTCCTCGTGTAGCGTTGAGGAAGTCGTAAAAAAATATTGAAAAATGCCCGTTTTATCTCAAAGAAAGTATAATCCCACTGGTTTTGTAAATATCCAAGATCTGCTGCTCTTTGTTTCTTATTGAGGAGAAGCAGATAGCAAAAAATAGCAGAAAATCGCAGGCAGGGGTGAGAGCAAAGAGGAAAAGCGTCTGCACTGTAGCAAAGCCGGAAGTAGCGTGCACAAGCACCCCAAAAACGGCTCTTTTAAGAGCCACCCAAATAAAAGTATTGAGCAATAATCCTGCAATATAACTACCACAATTCATGTCTACCAATCACTGTGCATGTAACATCAATTCATACAATACTGACCCCTCTGATATTACACCATTAAACTTTTTCTTTTCAAACTGGCCAGTCTACAATCTTATTGAATGTGTGAAAGAATGACATGAGAAATAGAAGTCATTAAGATATATATCTCTTTTTACTGAGGGTAAAAAATAACAATATAAATCTCTCTCTAAAAAATAGATATAATAATTATATATAAATAAAAAAAATACATAAGGAAATATATATTTATATACATAAAAATAAATTCAAAAATAAAATAAAAAACAAAGAGACAGAACAACAACAAACAGAACAACAAAAACCAGGCGTAAAGATTAAAAACAAATCACCAGCCTGGCTTGTTCCCAGCAGAGGCTGCCACCCCAGCTACTCCAGTACATCCATATTTAGTGTGACAATTGTGTTATTATATATTAACTTGTGAATTTGGAATTTGATGTACTCCCTTTGCTGAGGTGGCAGCCTATGGAGGGAAGGAGCCAGGCTTGACAAAAATCGCTCGTCCTCTATCCATGCAGGTGGTGGAGGTGGCAGGGGAGCAGGTGGCCTCTGCAGGCTTTGAATGAGGAGGTCCTCAATCATCTGCTCCCCTCCATCCTTGGCCACATCAACCCCCCTCCCTCTCTTCCTCTCCCCTGTCCGTGCACCCGTATGAAATCAAAATCACAACATTCTGTTGGTGACATAGTCTGTAAACATTCATTTTCAATTTAGACTGGAGCCCTACAAATAAACACAATAACCACAATCCCGCTTCTGTACAGTACATACCACTGGTCGAAGCAGCAGCAGGAGCGGCAGGAGCAGCAGGAGGAGCAGGAGCTGTGCCCTCGCTGTCACTCGAGGATTGATCTATAGAGAAATTTTTATTATTATATGATCCAAACTTATTCTACAATAAGGGAACACATAATTTGAGATTTAATGGAAACAAATGTGAGAGAAACAAGACACATATAAACTGCTCTTTCGCCTACTGAATTTGAAAGTGTTTTTACATGTACTTTACTATGTGTATGTCTTCACTTAACCAACCGTCACAAACTGCTCCTGATGATGGCCCTGCTTCTCCTGACCACAGTTCTCCTGACGGCCCTGCTGCTGCCTCATCATCACCCATGCTCTCTTCATGTGACCCATGTTGCCACTGGTTTCCCTGAAGGTGGTGAAGGGTTCCAGGAAAGACAGGACCGCAGAGAACCGCCACTTTTTAAATCCCCCCCGCTGACCCACTCTTTTTCTGTCCTTCTCTCTTTTTTTTTTAAATAGGTGTCCCTCAGCCCCTTCCATTTTTTTCGACACACCTCAACTGCAAACACACACGCACACACAGAAAGACATGCACATTGCATAAATTAGCTTCTAACCAAATTAAATATTAAGACAATAGCCTAAACATTCACACAAACTGGAAGTGATATCCTGCAAAAGGGGATATTGCTATGCAAGTGCTTACTGATGCTTACATTTCATATAGAAACACGGTTAGCAACGTCTTCACAACTTACCGGGGAGTCCCACCTCCTTACCGACCTTCACCCACGCCTCCTCTTTTTTTATTTTGTCCCGGTAGAACACTGCTGTGGTGTCGTAGAGCACCGGGTGCCCACACACAGCAACAATTATCTTCTCCTCCATGTTGGTCTGAGTGTAAACAACGGGTACGTGAGGGAAGTGACGTCGTCGGCTTGAACTCGTCGCTGATTGGATGTTGCGGCGCGATGCCGCCTGAAAAGTTCGATATTTTCAACTTTATTCGCGTCGCTTCAGACGGGGCATTCGCTTCAGACGCGGCATTCGCTTCATTCGCGTCGCCTCCGCCTGAATCGTGTGTCATCGCGCCATTTACATTGATTTTCAATGTAGAGTCGCCGCTCAATTCGCGTCTATCGCAGGAGTAGTCATTTTGGAGATGGCAGACAGACATTACAGCACACAGGAGGCTCTGGACATTATCATGCACTCCGAGTGCGAGGAGGGCTCCTCATCCTCCTCCGAGGATTCTGAGGCTGACATGGAGGAGGCCTCAGAGGTAGAAGACCAGCTGGAGTCCAACTCCAACTCATCGGAAGACTCATCGGAAGATAAGAGTGGAGGGGAGATGGATGAAGTTGGGGCAGGATGGACTTCAAAAACTCGAAGAATAATTTGGTCTCCAATAGAGTTGAGCCGGATACTCGGCTGAAACGAGTATCCGGTACGGATAAAGCACTTTTGCCGAGTACGAGTATTATACGAGTAATACGAGTCAATATCTGTGCTCGGATTAAATAAAAATCCTCATTGGGTAGCTGACTGTGTCTGCGTCCTGTGATATGCTACAGCCCCTCCCCTACACACTCGCAGACGTGTTGTTGTGTCCGCTCTTATCACTCACACACAGAACAGCTCTCTGTCTCTCCCTCAGTCACTCAGGTTCGCGGGTCGTTTTCCGTTAATGTTTAGGGTTTCTTTCTTCAGCTTCAGGTTTGTTATTACTTAGGTTGGTACTTACTTATGAACTAGTAGAGTTCTGGTACTTCGTTCAGACGTGGTGCCGACTCGCGTTGCGTCTCTGCCTGTCGGAGATTTTTCTTTTTCTTTTTTTAACCGTCATCTGGCTGCCTGGCTCTAACACTTTCTTGCTGTATTTCGTGAAAAAATAAAGCTGGTAGTGGTATAAATATTGGAAATCAAGCTACACACACACACACACACACTCTCTCTCTCTCTCTCTCCCTCCACCTCTCTCTCTCTGCCGTCGGGAGTTTTTTTTTTTTTTTTAACCGTCAACTGGCTCTAACGGTTTTTTATTTTATTTTATTTTTTACTTCTTGCACTGAGTGTCTGACACTTTCTTGCTGTATTGGATAAAAAATAAAATAAAGCTAGTAGTGGTATAAATAATATTAAGCTACACACACCCCCCCCCCCCCCCCCCCCTCCCTCTCTCATGATCAGTGATACAGAATAATGAGTGACACAGAGAATACCAGTCAGAGTTTTCTTAACTTAAATCCCGCCCACTTTCGGGTTAGGCCCCGCCCACTCCGAGTACAGATACAGATACAGATAATTCATATGGTTAACAGATACAGATACAGATACAGATAATGCTGTACTCGCTCATCCCTAGTCTCCAACGAACTCTGCGATGCTCCGCTACATCTGCTACATCCCAGCGGTTTGGTCCCGGGACTGACACAGTGGCCGGGTCAGTGATTCTGGCGGTGGCATAGTTTTAAGCTGCTGCTGACAGAGGAAATCCTGCAGCATATTGTTGACCTGACAAACAAGCATGGGAGAAGCTCAATCCGAGACTGGTGAGATGTTTACCTGGTGGAACTGCAGGTTTATGTGGGGCTGCTCATTTTGGCAGGTGTTTACCGGTCAAAAAATGAATAATTGACCCATCTCAGGGCCTAATAATAATAATAGTAATCAATTACTACTTGAAATTTAGTTTTATGGAAACTATTTTACTTTTTTTCTATAAAAATGGGGAGTTATGTAAACATATTGACCTTTAAAGGGTTAAAATTATTAAAATATAATTCATGTTTGGTATGTATATTTCAGACTGACTCGTTTAAAGTGGAAAAAATATTAATATTTTGGGGGTGGTGGATGTTTTTTTTTCTGTTCGATTAAGTTCTGTGTTGATTTGTAATTTAAATTGTTAATTAAAAATATTGTATTGTTCCATTTTCTTTTCCAAATATTGTATATAGTTGAATTAAAATCTTATAACCTTGTAACATTATCTGTTCCATTTCTTATTTACAACTAAAGTCAACTTTTGAACTGCTTTTCAGTGACAAGAAAATAATTTATTTTTTGTGTAATTAAATATTTACAAAGTTACAATAACTATTGACAAGTGGGTGTTCTTAACATGTAGAACTATTTACAAGATCAGCAGAAATAACTATTTACAGAGAACATTTTTACAGTATTGACTGAGCAGGAGTCCCTGGTGGTGCTGCTGGACCGGATGGGATGCCACATTAAGGACCCTGAACTCTTCTGGCTCTGAGTGGGACATCATCTGGGATCTGGGGGGTGTGGGATGCATGTCTCCACTGTCCACCACATCGTCCATCATCGGGGTTTGCAGGGCTGATGCAATCGACGGATGCCATGTCACTAAAATGTTTAAAAGAGAGGCAAGAATAATATAATGAATTAAGTCAGGGTTATTTACAGGGTTCGTACACATTTTACTATTCAATTTAATCACTTTATAAGCCAAGCATTTAAACTAAAATTCAAGCACTTTTCAGACCTTGAAAAACAGCATTAAAATTACAGCATTTTCAAAGATTTTACATTTTAAGCACCTGTACGAACCCTGTATTAAGTCTTATGGTTAAATGACATTATCCATGTCAATCTATACTTAATATGGCTTGTCACTTAGCGGTATCATTTATTAACGGGTATATTAATTACCACGTACTACGCTAGCTATGTATGAACATTAATATGGGTTAGAATAACAGCTTTAACGTTACCTCCCCACGGCTCTCTCCCAGCCGGAGATAAACAAGCCGCCGGTGTCGCCGCAGCCGCCTCTCCTCTTGCTCAAAAAAAAAAATTAAAGAAAAAAAAAATATATATATATATATATATATTTTTTTTTTTTTAAACTCATGCTCCATCATGTTCGTCTGTCGTATTTTTTTTTTGACCAGTGTTTTTCCCGGGCTTGGCCGGCAGAAGTGATGACGTTGTGATGCAATCAGGAAATGCTCCATACGAAAGACCGTCCCATTTACCGACGGTTGACCCAGCCTTCGGAGGACTCTCCAAAGGTGTTGCCTCCGTAGACCGCGTAGGCTGGGTCCTCCGAAGGCTGCAGACCCTGAATTGGGACACAGCTACAGAGTGCCGTCACCATAGCAACGGCCCTCGGCGCGTGTGTATGAATGCCTTCAAGCCTCTCTCTAGCTGTGTCAAAATTCAGGGTCTGCAGCCTTCGGAGGCTGCATTCGAAGGCCGCTTACGTCACAGAGCTGCGCGAAGGCTGTCCCAATTCATCCAAATTCGAAGGCTCCTCCAAATGCGGCCGACAAATGTGTCCTCCTTTTCCCTGTATTCGGAGGATGCACGGCTACTATCCCTCGCGGCCTCCCATATCCCAAGATGCTTTGCGCGCCGCTGTTCAACCAATAATGGCGGCGAAAGACGGCAGCAGCACCGGCACCGGCAGCAGTGCCGAATACACATTTAAATGTAAGTAACTGGTTTTTGCTTAACGTCGGACGTTCAAGGGGCCTTAAAACACATTTGAGTGTTAAAATGCATTAAGTTAATAATGCTAATACGTGTAGCCACCGGAATGTAGGGCCAGCTACGTGATGTAGCTTAAGGCTGTTACGAGGAGCTCAGTTAACGTTAGCCTTTAAACGTAACGTAAGCCTAAAACCCTTCACTTTCAAATGTTACAAGCTCCGATGGTAACTTATATCTTATTGTAACCATGGAGCTGTTAAGTTAATTTGTTCTCGTTGTAAGTTGTGTAGGCTACAGTTCGCTCCTCTCGCAGCTGAATATATAACGTTAACGATGGGTTGTGAGCCCCGCTGTATTTCTAGGCTGTGAAACTGTAAACGTTTGGATTGAATACAGAGCTAACCTTAGGAGCATTATTACTGTTAATATCATTATTATATCGTACAATCATTTTGCATGTTGACATAACAGGAAATGTGCTTTACATGTCGTTTTGTTGTAGAGAGCAAGGAGCAGACTGAGGATTTGATCAAACTCCGGGTCCGGGATGAGAACGACCACCTGTTGAGGCCAAGAACACAGGGCCACCGACAGCAGCAAGAAAGAGGAAAACGGATGAATTGCTGGATTTGATCAGGGAGGACATGAAGTTACAGAGGGAGAGCGAGGAAAGGAGAGAAAGAGAGATCAGAGAGAGGATGGAGAGACTTTTTAGTTTATTGGAGAGAATGGTTGAGAGGCGTTGAATTTTTTGGGGGGTGGTGGATGTTTTTTTTTTCTGTTCGATTAAGTTCTGTGTTGATTTGTAATTTAAATTGTTAATAAAAAATATTGTATTGTTCCATTTTCTTTTCCAAATATTGTATATAGTTAAATTAAAACTAAAGTCAACTTTTGAACTGCTTTTCAGTGACAAGAAAATAATAAATTTT
The DNA here is from genome assembly GCF_963514095.1 of Eutrigla gurnardus. Taxonomy (NCBI): domain Eukaryota; kingdom Metazoa; phylum Chordata; class Actinopteri; order Perciformes; family Triglidae; genus Eutrigla; species Eutrigla gurnardus. Next base: position 4,962,674 of record NC_139918.1, read on the forward strand.
TTGTGTAATTAACAAATATTTACAAAGTTACAATAACTATGGACAAGTGGGTGTTCTTAACATGTAGAACTATTTACAAAAGATCAGCAGAAATAACTATTCACAGAGAACATATATACAGTATTGACTGAGCAGGAGTCCCTGGTGGTGCTGCTGGACTGGATGGGATGCCACATTAAGGACCCTGAACTCTTCTGGCTCTGAGTGGGACATCATCTGGGAAGTGGGGGGTGTGGGATGCATGTCTCCACTGTCCACCACATCGTCCATCATCGGGGTTTGCAAGGCTGATGCAATCGACGGATGCCATGTCACTAAAATGTTTAAAAGAGAGGCAAGAATAAAATATTGAATTAAGTCAGGGTTATTTACAGGGTTCGTACACATTTTACTATTCAATTTAAACACTTTATAAGCCAAGCATTTAAACTAAGATTCAAGCACTTTTCAGACCTTGAAAAACAGCATTAAAATTACAGCATTTTCAAAGATTTTACATTTTAAGCACCTGTACGAACCCTGTATTAAGTCTTATGGTTAAATGACATTATCCATGTCAATTTATACTTAATATGGCTTGTCACTTAGCGGTATCATTTATTAACGGGTATATTAATTACCACGTACTACGCTAGCTATGTATGAACATTAATATGGGTTAAAATAACAGCTTTAACGTTACCTCCCCACGGCTCTCTCCCAGCCGGAGATAAACAAGCCGCCGGTGTCGCCGCAGTCGCCTCTCCTCTTGCTCAAAAAAATAAAAATAAAATAACATTTAAAAGAAAAAAATATATATATATTTGGGGATGTTAAGAACACCCACTATATATATTTTTTTTTTTAAACTTTCCATCATGTTCGTCTGTCGTATTTTTGTTTTGACTGGTGTTTTTCCCGGGCTTGGCCGGCAGGAGTGTTGCTACGGAGGCAACACCTTCGGAGGAGTCTCCGAAGGTGTTGCCTCCGTAGCGTGCGTAGGCTGGGTCCTCCGAAGGCTGCAGACCCTGAATTGGGACACAGCTTCTATCTCTCCATTTCGGCTTAGCGTTGGGTCCGAACAAAAGCTTCCCACGCTCATACCGTTAGCGCCACAAGACTTTGCTGAAGACACTGATCACTTTTATTTTTTCCCAGTGTCCACCAATCAGAGCACACCTGCTGTCAGTTCTCAAGATCAGAGCCACAGATAGCGGTTTCACACTGGCGGGCTCCGGCCCGGTTCTGGTTCCCGAACGCAACTTTGAACCGGGCCGGCGCGTTCAGACTGAAAAAATAATTGGTTCGGAACCTGAAAAGTGGTTCTCAGCAGAACCTAAAAATAGTTGTTTTTTTCTTGCGAACCATGACGTCATCAGTGGGCGTGTCGAGCAGGAAGCGGGAAGGAGAACAAAGAAAGGAGGAAGAGAAGGAAATAAAGCAGGAAGAGAAACAAAGCAGGAAGAGAAGGAAATAAAGCAGGAAGAGAAACAAAGCAGGAAGAGAAGAAAATAAAGCAGGAAGAGAAATAAAGCAGGAAGAGAAGGAAATAAAGCAGGAAGAGAAGGAAATAAATACGATGGATAAGAAAAATGTTCAGTGGTCGGCAGAGGAAACAAAGTGTTTGGTGGCGATTTGGGCATCACCTGAGTTTCAGGGAAAACTGGAGAGCTCTACAAGAAAGAGCAAGCTCTATACTGAACTCTCGGAAGAGATGGCCAAGGCTGGATTCACCCGAACACCAGATCAAATTATTAATAAACTAAAAAAAATGAAGAAGGATTATAGGGACACGAAAAAAGACCTGAATAAAAGTGGAGCGGGGCGTGGCGATACAGGCGAGTCGTATGAGCTGCTGGACAGCGTTATGGGTCACAGACCAGCGAACCAGGTGACAGGGGCACTGAATTCCGCCACAGCTGCCACAACAATTGACGATGGCGGTAGGTTGACTACACACTACACACACACACACACACACACACGAAGGAGAACTTCGGTCGATTTAAACATGCAGCTTCATTGCTCAAGCTCCCCTTGACTTGCCAGTACCGAAGACGCGAACACATTTGGTCCAACCATTACAGGCTCTGTGAACGGAGAGTTAGCATTGACAGCTAACAGCATGGGGTCAGAACTTTACACTGTTTTAAGCGTCTTAACAAGCTCCAAATCTCACCCCAAAAGTTATGCAACATCAGCAGACACCTTACAACACAGCACGGTAGCGTGTAGGACTCAACATGAATAAAAAAGTAGTTAAAACAGTGTGTTTGTGCGAGCAGCCACATACCGGTTTGTTGACGTCCCTGTCTGCCGGTAGGTAGACCAAACTAGTATATCCATCGAGCGTGCGCTGACTCCCTCACTTCAGGTGCTAAAATGGGGATGTGGCATTGAGGTGCCCCCCACCTGTTGTCAAAAAATGTAGCCATCTCCATCAACTATCTGGCATCAGGGGTCTTGATGTGGTGTGCAACACACAACATGCTAGGACCATCTTCTTGGTGAGGTCCCCTTGGGAGTCATTCCTCTTCAGGAGACACCTCCATTGGCCTTGCACAGGTGAAGTGATAGCAAGGATACTTTAGTAATAATAGAACAGAGAATAAAGGCTATATCTAAGCCTGATGACTCATCTGATTTAATATTGCCTTCAGAATTATCCGACACCACCACCAACTGTGAGCCCTCCACCAGCGGACATGACACCAGTGCTGCTTCGGGGGGGGGAAATCCCTGACCAGAGTCAGGCAAACAAAAAAGGAAGTAAGTATTTGGGGCGAGACCCTCTTTCTAGTGATGATGATGATGATTTTATGAAGATTGCTTTGGATTTCAATGTAAATCAATCTGGTTATATTTAAACTAACATATAGGTGCAAATTGAATCTGTCCTGTCTTCTTGACCACCAGGGAAAAATGATTTCTGCATTGCTTAATACCCGTTTTCTGTTACCCAGGAAAAAGGAAGAGAGATACAGATATTCTTGATTACCTGACAAAGTCAGATGAGAGGGCGGAGGAGAGAGAGGAGAGGATGATGATGCAGATGCAGCAGAGCACCACTTCTCTGCTGGGGTTGGTGGAGAGGATGGTCTCTGCCATAGAGGCTGTCAGCAACCCAAATCAGGGACAGGGATGAACATTTGCACTTTAATTTCACTGTTATTAATGTTTTTTTTAAAGCCAAGTTTGTTGTTCTAATGTTTCTTTGTTTACATTTCATACTTGAAAAGTTTAGAGTTCAGATTTTCTGTTATTTTGTATAAAGTTAAGATGTTTTTAATAAATGATAATATATGTGTACATATTTATGTTTAAAAATTAGTATTTAACCAGACATCTGTCATACTGTATATATTTTGTAAGAAATACACTTTTACTTTTTAAATCAGACCTTTGCTGTTTGTGTTTATTTACACTGTTGAAACAAAGGCACTGTATAAAAAAGGACCTTTTGTTAATAACAATTTAAGAAAAATATTACAACAATAACTATACAAATGTGAGATTATGGTCTAGAAACTATGCAGCAACGACTACAGTATGTGCTTATAACAGCATCATAACTAATAAATAAAGCAGGTGAAAACTGATCAAATGCAACAACAAATATTCTCTAAAACTATGCAGCAACGACTACAGTATGTGCTTACAACAGCATCATAACTAATAAATAAAGCAGGTGAAAACTGATCAAATGTTCAGGTCAGGTGAGAATGCAAACAAAAATTATGGAAAACAAATACTGTACATTATAATCTGTCCATTAGTTAAAATATTCGAGCAGTGCAGCTCTTACATCAGCTCCTTCTTGGTGATGTTCCTGTAACATGCGAACAGGTGGCTGCACATTCTCCATCACTGGAGGGCCTTCCAGGTAACGATCCCCATGCTCTTCACAAATGTTGTGCAACACACAACATGCTAGGACCATCTTCTTGGTGAGGTCCACTTGCGAGTCATTCCTCTTCAGGAGACACCTCCATCGGCCTTTCAGTTTCCCAAAGGTGGTCTCCACAATTGCCCTGGCACTGCTGAGTCTTGCATTGTAGTTGTGCTGCTCCTGGGTCAGTCGGCCTGTATCCGAAAAAGGCTTCATCAGCCAAGGTTGCAGTGGGTAGGCAGGGTCTCCAATTATATAGTGTCCTACATCACGTCCAGCAATATTGACAGTGTGCTGTTTGAAGAACTGTCCGTCATTCACAATTTCCGAGAAATGTGACTGTCTGAGAACGCGTGCATCATGAACACTGCCAGGGAAGCCTACACACACGTCCCAGAACAGACCCTTGCCATCAACAACACCCTGTAAGATGATGGAGTGCCATCCCTTTCTGTTGTGAAAGTCACGTGGGAACATTTCAGGTGCTAAAATGGGGATGTGGCTGCCATCTATTGCTCCAACACATTGAGGTGCCCCCCACCTGTTGTCAAAAAATGTTGCCATCTCCATCAGCTTTCTGGCATCAGGGGTCTTGATGTGATCAGGAAGCAGCACCTTGATCATAGCATAGCAGAAGTCCTGCACACAACGGCATACAGTTGAGACACCAACGCCAAAAAGGTGACTCACACTCCTGTATTCGTTGTTAGTGGCCAGTCTCCACAGGGCGATGGCGATCCGTTTATTGACGGGCACGGGCAGACGGTAGTTCGTGGTCTTCCTTTGCAGGACGGGGCTTAGACGACGACAGATGTAATTAAAAGACTCCCGCGACACTCTAAAGTTGCTAATGAAGCTTTCGTTGTTAAAGCCAGGAACAATAAGATCCCACCACTCATGAGAACGGGGATGAGCCCACACCCTCTCTCTTCTTCTGATGGCGTTTATGATTGCCTGTAGAGTTAAAAGTTCCATTAAATTTATGTTTTCTTAACATGTTTTGTTAAATACGGTGTAGGCTAACAGTTAGCCAGGCCAACGATAGCTACGTCTACATAACCGTTATAACCGTTAAACATATAAATGTACTTTTTACATACCATTCGCCTTAAACGTAATCTTCTTCTACGTCTTGTCATGAGCTGGTTCATGTTGATGTGCTGAATGTGCGCAAATAACTGCAGTAAAAGAACAAACGCTCTCAGGTAATCCACTCGACCTGCCATTTTGCCGTTGCTTTGTTTACTTCCGCCTGTGTGACGCGGAATGACGTCCTGCCACTTTGGTTCCACTTAAACTGGTGTGAAAGCGAGCTGGTTCAGGCTGGTTCGCCAGACAGCACCAAGGTTCTGAGACTCCAGAACCGAACCAGTGCCAGAACCAGAACCGTGTCAGTGTGAAACCGCTAAGAGTGGCGCGTGTGTATGACTGCCTTTAACCTCTCGTTATGTCAGCGACCCTCAGCGACCCTCATGCGGGCCGTTTTGCACTAGTTTTCGCTTCATTCCGTTTAATCGCATATTATTTTAAATGCGTCTGCGTCATATTACACATCATTTGAAAGCTACGAGTCTCGCAAATCGAACAAAGTAAGCCGTTTTAGGCTCATGGAAAACACATCAAAAGCAAACACAGCATGTGTGCAAGGAGTGCACAGAAACAAGACCAGCGTTCCCTACCTTTCGAGCTGTCTGGAAGTCCAAAATCAACATGTAGCATGCTAATCCTTATATCCAGAGAACGGTAAGAGTCCAACGAACAAAAGTAGCCACTTCGTTTAGTCCCACGAGCACGCTAACTCCGGTAGTCATCCATAACACGCCATGTGTTGACGTTGTGAGTTTCTGAACAAAATATTGTTTATAGCTAGTTATCGCTCTTCGATGACGGGCGAACAACAAAGCTTCGATTTCCGCGTACAGCAGCTTCTTGGCGACAAAACAAGCCCCCTTCCACGATTCTGCGATCCGAATTGGCTGAACAATCTGTCCATCAAGAGAGCCAGTGCTTCACTGCCTCTCGGCTGACCAACCACGAGAATCCCCAGGCAGAGAGCCAATAGGCAGAGGAGTACATTTTTGACTGACAGGTCTTATAGCCAATGAGCTTATGATTCCAGCGGTATGTTACATGGGGGGAGGGGGCTTGAGGGTGAGAGTGCAGCAGTTTAGAAAGGTCAGACTGTGACCTGCAGATATGATAGTTGTGCAGCGTCTCATTACAGAAGGCTGTTATGTAAAAAAACATTAAAAAAATGTTGGTTTTATTAGTAGTAGTTGTAGAACTGGTGAAATAAACAAAAAAAAGTAGAATTATGTATGTTTAGGCCTATATATAACAGCCACAGCTAACTTGTTTCATTCAAAAAGAAAAATAATTTAGGCGAGGCAAAAAAATGTCCACTATGTTTGAGCTGCAGTAACTCCGTGTCAGTAACACTTAGAGTAAATCTGACACTTGCAGAAGAAAATTCAAAGGGTTATCTTTCAGGAATGCTCAGCTTTGTGCCTGTAGTCATAGGGGTTCAAAAACAGTAACCATTTTACTTTGGGTATGTCGTTTTCAGCCTTTTCTTCAAAAATAGGACGGCCAAGTAACAGGTTTTAAGGCTCTCTATCTCTCCATTTGGCTTCATGGAGGTTCCGAACAAAAGCTTCCCATACTCACACCGAAACTCCTATCGCCAAAATGTTCACACCGTTAGCGCCACAAGACTCTGCTGAAGACACTGATCACTCTTATTTTTTCCCAGTGTCAGAAATGTGGACGCTAGGGCGAGTTAAAAATGAAGGGGATTTCAGCATTTTGACTGTGTTATTTTGGCGAGTTAGAAATGTGTTAGTTTTAGCATTTCTTTGAAAATCTTTTTCTCGATATACATTGGATCGAATGGGGAGAAAAACCGACGTGGCCGTGCTTAGAGGTTGCTAGTTCAAATTCTGTAAATGTCGCAGAGTTTTTGAGCACATTGTGAGAGACAGGACAAGTTTGTATACAAAATTGGAAAATATCACGTGTGTAGAGTGAAAATTGTGGCCGGGAGGAGTTTGGAAAGGAAAAAAATCTGAAGTATTTCGAGGAGCCCTCACACTCTAAGCGATGATGTCATTCCTTCTAACCCAGAAGGTTCCGCGCAATACACACCCATTATAATCTCATGATTTCTCCCAAAACGATCATGGTCATTGAACAGGGATTGATCAAAAAGTATATGACCTATTGAAACGTGGATTGACACACCAGGACACAAGACTTGTGTCTACGTTTTAGAGTTTAAATGGAGTTTCTAGGTGAAAGTATGCCTGAGCAGCAGACGTTTGAAAAACTACAATGACTGTTCCTTTTTTTTCGCTCGTCCCATTCATTTCAATTGGAAAATTTCGGTGGTTTTTCGCGATTTACGTCGCGAAAAATTAATATTCTGGAAATCTTTTAAATAGCACACCGATCCCGATCAAGCCGCACGTTTTGATATAACATTCACCTAGGTGCTCGTTTTTGTTTGGGAGGAGTGCCACCTACTGTTTGTGTCTACAAACAGTAGGTGTTTGTGTCTACAAACAGTACAAACAGTAGGTGCTTAGCTGTGCTTAGCACTGCCTCCCTAACTAGAAAAGTTCCCCCGCGGGAAATTTTGGTGGGCCGCCGCCTGGGGTGTGGCTAACAGCGAAGGCGGATGCCGAGTGGGGTGTGCCTTCAGAGTTGGCTCATGAGCGGACGTGTCAAATGTGGAGTGGATAAAGCGTTGATGATATAGTCCTTACTTCCCGTTCATCAGCTCTGGGGACATCCAAGATGGCCGCCGAGTAGGACGTGTCTTTAGCAAAAGAAACCTGCCGACTACCAATACTGTTTAGAGCAAAGCAATGAACACTAACCTCTGTAATATTACATGCTTCCCCTTCATGTTTCCTCTCTTCATTATTGGTTATTAATTGCATTTCTTGACACATTTCAAATACTTATACAAAGCACTTGTCAAACAAAACGTTCTTTTTCATGTGTTTATTTATCTAACAGTCTATGCCATTTCATGATGCGAGTATGCTCAGGGGTCAGAGGGATGTTTGGCTGCGATGATCTTCCATGATGTCTGCAAACACACAAAAACAGACACGAGTAAGACTGATAGCATTACAGCAGCAAGGATGAAGTCAAGTCAAACTCATCCAGATACAATACAGTCATTGAATACACAATGGTAAATGTGCCTTACATGTCTTGTGCTGGGTGGCTGTCTTAGAGGTTTCTTGAGTCTGTTGTTGTGTCACCGATGTGGGTTTCCCTCAGATATGCAGGCGTACGTGGCAGAGAGAAGTGTGGTGTAAACAAAAACAAAGTACAAATTAGTGCAGCACACATTGTTCCATTGGACATTATTACAGTGGTTTGGTGTCACAATGACTCCTTACTTGTCTGCTGGCTTGAAGTGTCTTCATCGGTGTTCCTCTGGAGGTCTTCTTCCTGGGTCTGTTGTTACTCTTCCTAGAACATCAAAAACATTATTTTTTTCAAAAGTTTTGTGTAAGCATTTATTCACTCATTCAATGAAGATACACTGGTAAATGTCCCTTACTTGTTCTCTCATGGGGTCGTGTCTCCAATGGACAATGTTTTTTTTGTGTTTTTTTGCTGTTCCCGTCTGGTCCGCTGTCATCTGGTCCGCTGTCATCTGGTCGTCGTCGTCGTCGTCGCGTCTTCTCGATTACAAGTCAGCTTACTCCCAGTCACTGCTGTTCAGTTTCCTCCCTGACACTGTGCTGCCTACCCTACCACACCTACAATCAATCCTGTGGATGTTTTGAGATCCCTGTCCTGCCCTGTCCTGTCCTTCTGAGATATTGCTGACCCCCAAAATAAATAAAGAAACAAACAAATTCAACTTTATTACAAAATTTCCAGCCAACACATACCACTGTAGTATATTTACAAGAAAAAACAAAAAAAGAATAGCAAACTGAAAAATACAGAAGAGAGAAGAAACAATTATAAGGACGAGAGAGACGACATAGAAGCAGCGATGGGAAAAAGCACCCAGAAATCACAAGATAGACAATGAGACAATGTGAGGAGATGGATTGGAAATAGCAGAATGGGTTAGCTGGAGAGGCTATTAGTCAGTCAAAATACAATAAACTGGACTGTGGTAACTGTAATATGTTTGGAGAACACCCGATTGAACACATTTATCAGGATGTGATATATAAATGTGATCAATCAGCGTGTTGTTTTCAGTTGTGGAGTCCGCAATTAACTGAGTGTAACCTCTGGACTGAAACAAATCTCTTATACTTTTCTTTCCTTTAGAAAGCAGATCCTCATTGAAGTCCCCGCAAACAACAATCGGCTGGTGATCCAATATGGCCAAGGAGTCCAAGAGGTTTTTCAAGTTTTGTAAAAAGGGTTCTAATCTGAATTGTGGGGGTCTGTAGACAGTCGCTAATAGTACTTTGACTGGAGCCTCAATTTTAACGTCAACAAACTCCAAGTCATTGACATCTTGCATGTACCTTCGAGGCTCTGCCTGAACATTGCTACAACAGTACACTGCAACTCCACCTCCATCTTTCCTTGCCAAGTCCACACAGCTGTTGTAAGACAGTTGTCTACTGCATGTGAACATGTCGTATCCCTCCAGATGGAAAATTGGGGACACAGAGGAGCCTGACAGGTGTCTCTGTGAGACACAACACATCTTCTAGTTGGAGTTTGTGATGTGCTTCCAGGTCCACGATGTGAGTTGGAAGCCCTTGCGTGTTGTGATGGACGATCGTCAAAGCCTTGGAGTTTCCTGTAAACACCCGGAACGAGTCAAAAGGGGTCTGACAGTCTGGAAAGATGCGCGAGTCATAATTTCCAGAGCGGTCTTGATTTTGGGGTCAGCATATATCTTTTTCTCATCAAAGTCCGTGACGGTGAGACCCTGGAGTGAAGTTGTGCGGCTGAGAGCGACATACGCCATTCCTGATTCGAATACACGTTTGAGGCTCAAGACCGCCGACGTCATGGTCATGCCTTGCACTTTGTGGGCAGTGCAGGCAAAGGCCAACTTGATGGGAAACTGACGTCGAACAACTCCTCTCTTGCTGTTCAGGTTCTCCTCAGATCTCTCGATGTAGACAGAGTCATCAGAGGGACCCAGCACCTTTTTACGCGATCGCTGTCCTGACGTAGGATTGTCCAGCCGCAGTCCGATCAGCTTGGCAACCTTTGGCCCACGTTCACTCATCACAATGTTTGAGATGGTACCAAACGTGCCGTTAACGAGCCCATCCTCCACGTCGAGATTCCTGGTCACCATGACGCGTACTCCAGGAGCAGCAGTTATGCTGTCAGGAAGATCTCGTTTGTGGCCTCTGATGTTGCGAGGCGCCAGCAACATGCAGCCACTCGTGGGGTCTTTCCGGAAGTCTTCGGCTGCAATGTTGATGGCATCCTTGTGGAGGGCGGCTACGGTATCGGCATTGTGACGGTCCACTTCTTTGTTCGTGGCGTAGATGTGGAGCCTGTCCACTGGACAATCTGGAGCACAAGCCGCCGTCTGTGTGAGCAACGCTCTGTCTTCATCGCTCAGACGATCGTCCTTTTGCTTCACTCGCAGACGGTGTAGGAGTTCGGCAAAAGCTTGATCGTCCTTCTGTCTCATGATCTCCATCCAGGTTGACCATTGTGAAGTGGTCCTTCCAGAGATCAAACTCATCCTCCTCGTACACACACAGTGGCTTGGCTCTACCGAGGGGCGGCAGCTGGTAAAAGTCACCTACAGCCAGGACAGACATTCCTCCAAATGGCCTCCGGTTTCCTTTGATCTGCTGCAAACGCCAGTGGACGTAGGCAAACAGCTCTTTGGAAATCATGGACACTTCGTCAATGATGAGAATTTCTGCATTGGACAGTGCCGCCCTGAGGTCATCGAGTGCATTTCCGAGACCCTGATACGGTGGCTTCAAGGACCTCGGAAGCTTGAGGATGGAGTGCAACGTGCTGCCAGAAATGTTGAACGCCGCTGTGCCAGTGAAGGCGGTCAGCAGCACAGCAGGCCGGGACATGTCGCCCTGGTCCCGGAATATTGGCAGCTGACGCAGAATCCTCGACGCTTCCTGGTGAACGCACTTGATGACGTTGGACTTGCCACAGCCAGCTCCACCCGACAGATAAAAATAAAACGGCTCCGGATTGTGCCCCCAGAGACGCTGAAAGCACCAGCGACGCACGCTGTAAAAGATGGAACCCTGAGTGGCGTTCAGACTTTGAAACATCTTTCTGACAAAGTCTGGACTCAACTGCGGTGCGTCGATCCTGGGCACGAAGCCGCTCCCACCTTTCTTGACTTGAAAGTTGGGGATGTCTTCGTCGCCCTCGTGCTCTGCGTCAATGGGTTCGCGCTGGGCCAGACACTCCAACTGGTCCACATCCGCCTCAGGTGCAAAGGTGTTCCAAGCACTAACAACTGGACCGATCTGGCGATACCGTTCCAGCGCCGCAACAATCTTTTTGCCTCGTCCTTCGTATCGTTTCTGGTTGCCATCCACGATGCGTTGGACGTCCATACCCCACTTCTTGCCACACTTGTAAAACTGTTCGTATGTGGGGTATGTTACATCCGTCAGGTCGCCATCAGATCTGTGCGGGAGATAGAGTTTTAGAAAAAAACTAAGACCCCTGAAAAACTTCTCAGGGGTCTTCTCCGAGAAGCGCGTGTTTCTGATGACGGCTGGCTTGCTTTTAGTCCTCTTCTGAATGTAGCCCATGTCATTTCTCAGGGGAATGGCATTCTTACCTTCTGCCGGCAGGCCGTAAACTACCCTAAACTCAGACGCAAACTCGGCCAAGCACATCCCCTCAAACTCTCGACCGAGAGGTCTGTTGAGGTATTTTTCAGGGATCCCTGACATCCACACCTCCTCCGAATCCGGTGACATTTGCCGAAGCCTGCCCATGGGATGACTCATCTTCAGACCGTCCTCATCGGTCTGAAGGAACACGACGGAACGCGAGCACTTCTTCAACGGTAAACTGCACGTACGAGCCACAGCTTCTTGTGCGCTGACCTCTCTGTTTTTAGCGTAGGCCTGCATGATCTGCTTCATCTCGTCGCGCTTGTTTACCATTGACTTCTTGACGTCTTTGATGACTGCGTTGAGGAATTCAGTCATCTCATGCTCAGGTTTGGAAACATAGGACATCATGTACATTATGCAACTGTAGTCGTCCACAACGTACTGGATGTCCATGTTGGCGTTCCATGCTCGGAGCAGGTTCGGATTGTAACCGTTGACCCAGCACTCCTTTGGATCACGCTTCAGCATGACTACACTGCCGCTCGTCAGATCTTGGACGTAGCCGAGGTACTCTTCGTGCGTCAGCTTGCAGTGGCGGAGCAGGTCTGCCAAGCTGCTGAATGAGGCGCTTGGATCCATGAGAGCATCCCTAACAGGCTTCAGCTTCTCCTTTGCTTCCCTCTGCATCCTGGCGAATTCCCGTTTCATTCTCTTCAGCTCTTCTTCGGGATTCTGTGATTGGCCCTGTGCGGTGTCAACAATGGCAGGCCTGGTGATGAGAGTTTCGCTCATGGGCAGTTTAGGAAAGCCAAAACGTTGCCTTTTTTGCACGACTTTGAATGTTTCCTGCTGTGCAACTGAACTTCCGACACAATTTGGTGGAGTTCTGGGTCTGCCTCGGGGTCAGGCATCTTGCACGAAATTTGACGATCTATGAATTTGAAGACGGTGGAGTCGAGGTGTTCTTCAAATTTGGGGGCATCCTTGATCCAAACCAGCATGTGAATGTGCGGGCTTCCTCTGGCTTGAAACTCAACACGGTAAAAGTAATCTCCTACTTCACCGATGGGCTGTGCTGGTGAGAGGATGAGGTTCGACATCAGAGCATCTACTCTTTTTTCAAACATGCGCATAACCGTAATGGGGTTACTGCGCAAAATTTCACATTTGGCATTCCAATCCAGCTCTAAAAAGTCTCCTCGTTCTCCCTGCTGAGCTTTAATGACCTCAATGAATTCAGGCCATCTCATCTCAGCAGCGGAGAACGTGAGAAAAAATGTTGGTGTGCCTATCTGTCTCACCATGGCGTGGACATCTCTCAGGGCTTTGTTCCAATAAGCTGGTGTGCCTCTAAGGGGTTGCATAAATCGCGTGGCGTCTTGGTTCATAATTAGTCCCTCAACCTCATCCCTATCCTGGAGCATAACATTGCTAATTCGACGCCCGTCTGCAGTTTTGGACTTTCCTTTGCGCATTTGCATGGACATGCTGTTGCTGGCCATGTGTGTCTCAGTTACAAACTGCGCAAAGAAAAGGTAGCTTTGGTCACTGGCAAATCGTATGTCCGCAGCGAATAATCTACTATTGAAATACAAGCTGGGAGACAGAGAAATGTCTCTGGCCTCGTCCAGCGTGTTTATTCCTGTTGGAAATTGCACAGGAAAGGCCATGGCTTCTAGTTTCGGTATGGTGAAGAATCCCACAGGTGTGTTACCTTGGGCAGGTGCAACGCTGAAGATTCCATCGCCATACGAAAGGATTTCCTGTGCAATGTCCGGTGGCTGCATGCAGGTGTCCAGAGCCAGACCAGGCCTCAGCTCCTCCTTTTCCTCCACCGCCTCCTTGGGCTGCTGGCTTTGCCCAGCTGTGGACTGGCCTGGCTCGTTTTGGCTGCTGAACACCTCTTCTAAGTCTAGGTCTGAAATTTGGGGTTGCTCATCTACATCATCTACAAGGTCAAAACTCACATCCTCATCAACAGACACATCCGCAGACACATGAAGCTCTTTGAGTTTAGCCAGAGAAGCTAACACATTCTTCATGCTGACGGTGTAAAAGTGCTGGTGTCCTTTAAATCTAATATGCCTTTTTAATTTAACCTGCAGTAGCTGCGCTTCGTCTCTGGACCTAGGAAGGCTGTTCACGGTCGCTTGGACCTCCGACGGCACGCACACAACAGCTCCGTGCACAGCCCTCTGTTGGCCTTTCGGCAAAGCAACAACTTTTGCAAATGGCAAAACTTTAGCAATGAGCTGCCGTTCAAGCACATTAAGGGTAGCCAATTCCGGGGGGGATAGGTGCCAACTGCAGTTTGTTTGCTACTGCAATGGGTGCCATGTTTCCTCTGCTCAGGTGGCTGTCACAAGTGTGACAGATCCACTCCTGGAGTCTCTCTTGGGGAACAGAGCAAGGGCAAGTGCAGTCATTATCACAAAAATGAACATAGTTTCCTGTCAAGCATGCTGCAGCCAATTTACTATGTTTACTATATTTGCCCCTCTTGCATACTTTGACCTGATTGGGAAACAGTGTTCGGTTACACGCCGTACAAACGTATGTGGGGCCGTGTGTAATGAATTCCCGGAATGAGGCTATGGCTGCTTCCATCACAGGATCCATGAAGCGCTGGGGCGGGCGAGGTTTGGGGTCTACAATCTGTCTATATTTCCTTTTGATACGCAGTGCCCTCTGCATCTTGTAACGGATGCAAAAGGCTGCGTTTGTGGCCAATTTGGTTGTCCTATTGCGAGTAGAACGTTGAATACAACGTAATCTAAACTCGGGATCACTGTGATATCTAGAAATAACACTATACTTTTTGTTTTGCCTATAAATACTATACGTGCTGTATTTATGCGACATATAGTGTTTCTGACTACACCGAAAAGCAGGAACTGCCTTGTACTTTTCTGTAATGTACCGTTTCTGTCTACACAGAAAAGCGGGAACTGCCTCGTACTTTTCTGTCATGTATTTTTTCTGTCTACACCGAAAAGCGGGATCTACCCTATATCTATGTTTGATTATTGTCCTCTTCCTAATCTGAACTACGGGATTTGCATAATAATGTTTGAACGACATTAACCTTTTTTTGTGATAATGACTCTCTTGCGCATATTTAGTCCTTTGTGCTTGAATTTTTCTCATTCTAAAATCAGGACAGCTTACATACTTGTGTTTTTGATATTTGGCTCTCCTATTTGGTTCATGACACACAGGTACATGCTGCTCTTTTGGGTCACTTGCTCTCCGCCTAGTCTTTAATCGTCTGTGTTGCTCAGCTTTGTGATATGAGCTGCTGCTGGGACAGCAGCCACAGACACTGTCTCCACTGCTGGTGGGACAGCAGCCACAGACACTGTCTCCACTGCTGGTGAGACAGTTGTGTTGGAATTGTCCACTGTTGATTGGGCCTGATGTTTACCAGAAGAGAGTGTTTCAAATGAAACCGGTACAAACTCATAGGTAGCAGAGGGTCCACGATTCGCAAACAGTTTGAGCAGGTGGTCAGCCAAGTCACCGATTTCAGAGAAGGTCTTTATGATTGCAGTTCCATAGTGGTGTGGTAGGCCTTCTGCGTTCCTGCTGTGGGAATCAAACACGCCGTACCTACCCGATTTGTCTCGGAAAACTGCAATACACTCTGGAGTTACCATGAGTATAGCATGCCTCACTTCACCTGACAGACACTCCAGCTGTGTGGCAAGGTCCAAATACCACTGCTGGCTTCTAGAGCTGGGTGCTCTGATGAGGCCACATCTGATGTCGGGCATGTGGACATCGTACATATTTGTGCCTGTCTGTGCCTGTTTTGGCATTTCCTCGACTGTAAGGTGGTTTTGTTGGAATTTGTTCTCCTGTATTAGCTGTTGTTTGATTCCCACATACAGGTTGTCTCCGTGTGCTAGCACAGTGTCAAGGGTACCCGTGTTTAACTGACAGCCCTCGTTCTCATAGGCCAGAAAAGTCAGGGACATACAAGAACACTGATGGTTTCGAGAGAATGTCATGTATCTCTTGTCACTCTGACTATGACTGGCCCTCACAGTAAACTGACTCTGTAATCTGACCTGAAAGTATGTCGTAAAGGATTATTTGTTAGTATTATTATGCTATTATTAGTATCATTATTATTACTGTTAACATTAATATTATTACTAATAACAATAACAGCCCTAGTAGTTAATTAAATCATATTAACATGTTAAAAAGCTGAAAAGTTAATCTCGTCTAGAACACAGTATTGGTATCTTTAATACAATTATGTCAAACTACTTGTTAATTACATCTATATTACTTTTAATTAATTCTGTCCTTAAAGTAATTAATAGTTTTTTATGCAGTTGAAGTGAACCTCACTTCCACAAACAAAGACACTTTATTAATCCCTCCATATAGCAAGTGTAAATGTCCTTACCTCTTCAGCTGGGGAACGAGAGGTGGAGGGGGCGTCGTCCATGTTCCGTGTCACTGATGGGAGAGTCGGTGTCCGGGCGGTCTATGATGAGACACGGTACCAATGAATATTTACACATGAAAAAACACAATGCACCACAGTCATACAATTAAAGTTTCTCAAATGTATTTCAGTTATCGACTGGCTTTTCTGAAATGCAGAAAAAGATAATGTTACAGATTTCAACTGAACCAGTTTTATTTATCTATAGGTGAATGTACTCTCTGTGTGCGTCAGTAGTGGAGGAGATGAAATACCTTAGCTGGGAGGGGAGTATCCAAGGCTGCATCTGTTATGGTCCAGGATGGTCCGGCTGGTGAAGGCGTCTTAATCCTGGCCATCTGAGAACACATGACAAAAAATTTAGTAAAATCCAGACTTTGATGAGACTATGCACTGTATTCAGGAGGAGTAATATTTACCTTTGCAACTGGCGAACAGCAAGGGGTCGCTGCATCACCCAAACCCAGGGATGACCTGGCTGGGGGCGAGCCAACCAGCTGTTGACACAAGATAAGAAACATATTAGATTCACACGCCTGGTGACGACACTGTACACTTGTGTGTGATTGTTTCTATTGTAGCAGGAAGTAACGTACGTTGTTCGCTGAAGTTTGGGTGCCTGGGGGGCGTCCATCCTTGGTTCTGGTCCGTCTCGCTGGGGGTGCCGTCTGATACACCAAATAAAGCACAAGATCAATTACACCAAACATCATTATAATTACACAAGACACTGAGCTGAATGTTAATAGTAGTATTACTACAGCAAGAAGAGCTGTGCAGACAATTTAAATAAAAACCAAAAACATACCATCGGAGCCTGAGAAACTGGGCTGGCCTCCTCCTCGGAACTCCAGGATGACCTGGCTGTGGGTGAGCCAACCAGCTGTTGACAGATCAGAAAAAATGTATTAAAAGTCAGACAGAGTGGACAGTCAAGTGATGTCTGTGTGTCAATTGTGGTGAAAAGTAGCATACGTTGTTCACTGAGACCGGCGGCTGGGAGGGGGGGGCGGTCCGTAGTACGACCTGCCACCTGCACCATTACATAAAACATGACACCAATTAAACATAAATCATATATTACCATTATTTCTGTCTATTTGAAAAGTGTTATTAGTATTATGAGTATTAGTATAGAAATATAAGCAGGATTGACTGTTCAGGAATCAGGCAAAACTTTATAATAACAGCAACTTACAGGAGGCTGGCAGTCTGCTGGGCAAGACAGCTGGGAAGGAGAGATCACCTACATAGCCCGGAGGACAGCGCCACTGAACCAAAATGGATTCAGTGGCAGGAAGCTCCCCTTCTCCTGGGAATGAAAAACACAAAAAAAACAAAAAAACAATGATAATTTGTCTGATCAAATACACAAGTTTAAATAGTAACCGATTAACACATCAACACCATCTCCGCTCCACAGGTCCAAGTGCGTAAGGGGGAAGCACTCCGCAGCAGAGAAGTACTTCACACCTGAAAAATATATTCAAAACACAAGTCATTATAGCATCCACACATGAATTGGGGCTTTCTAGTCATTACTATATCTTAACATGTATTTTTGGGGGGACTTTATTTTTTTACGTACCCATACGAGCCGCCACCCGGTGGTACTCCTGACGAAGAAGGTATTGGTAAGACTCTTCGACAGTCAGGCGGGGTGGGAAGTCCAAGACAACAACCTGTAAGAAACAAAATCAGTCAAAATCACACACGTTACAACACGATCTTGTAAAAGCGCATACATTTGATCTGATTAGGAGTTAATGCACTAATAAGAATACAGAACAAGCAAGACATGAAATATAGCATACCTTAGGCCAACGGCTCCTCACAGCCGTGAGGAGCTGGGCGTAATTGACGGCAGCCTCGTCGATGGTCCTGCTGGCCGTCAGGTTGTTGCTTGGAGCCAGGAGACACACTGCCTCAGGGGTCCGAGGGAGCACAGCGTGCAACACCTCAGTCCGCAGCTGAGAAGCAGAGGCTCCTGGGGTCGACATGATGCCTAAGGAAAGGTTTCCTTCAGGCATCGCAACCACTCCATCTACAAGGGCTCGTAGATGGGAGTCTCCGACAATCAGAACAAACTGCAACGACAAATATTATTTGATTTAGCATGAAAGTCTTTAATCCCTCTCAAGATCTATTACTTCATTCATAAACTGGACAATAATAATAATACCTTCTTGTCGGGACTCGGGAGGGACGACCAACTTGTGGCTGCGCCCCGTGAAGGGTGGAGTTGGCCATCGCAGCACCCGGTGGCGGTAACCAGTACCGCGGCCTATTAGAAAGGGACAGAACACATAAAGGTAAACATAATGAAGGAAAACAAACCAGAAACTGTCTTGGCAACAATCATTCTTTTCTACCAATGATTAATCAATTCTGCACGCATTATTATTCAATCATGGAAAAAAATGTTACATTGTTTTTTTACTTATAAAATGGACTCAAAATAATATATTTATAATTTTTTTAATTTTTTAATTTTTGGAGGGGTTCTTTTGGGTTGCGACAATGGAACAGCCTGATGCGTTTTTTTCCCAAAATGACATATGATTACTTGCAATCAAGTTTAGGATGATAGAACATATGTGTGTGTGTGTTTGTGTGTGTGTGTGTGTGTGTAGCTTGATTTCCAATATTTATACCACTACCAGCTTTATTTTTTCACGAAATACAGCAAGAAAGTGTTAGAGCCAGGCAGCCAGATGACGGTTAAAAAAAGAAAAAGAAAAATCTCCGACAGGCAGAGACGCAACGCGAGTCGGCACCACGTCTGAACGAAGTACCAGAACTCTACTAGTTCATAAGTAAGTACCAACCTAAGTAATAACAAACCTGAAGCTGAAGAAAGAAACCCTAAACATTAACGGAAAACGACCCGCGAACCTGAGTGACTGAGGGAGAGACAGAGAGCTGTTCTGTGTGTGAGTGATCAGAGCGGACACAACAACACATCATCAAAAGTGTGCAGAAAGAATGACAAGTGCAGGGGTTTGTAGGGTCATATGATGCCATCTAGGGCTGGGTATTGTTTAGAATCTCACGATTCGATTTCGATTCGTTGGGTCACGATTCGATTCAATATCAATTCGATTCGATATTGATTGAAATGCTTCGATATCGATTCAGTATCAAGTAGAAATACACAAGTAAGAGTACCAGATCATTTTTTCAAATAATTTATTTAGTTTCATGCCTTATGAACAGCCGTGGTATAACTCATAGCATGATAAAACAGGACACTGCTTAAACACTGAACTACAGTGCATGTAACGGGTTCACACCGGCCGCGGAAGCTATGGTAGTAGACAGTAGTAGTGCAGATATACCGTTGAAATGCACATATTTGTTTACCTACTCTTCACATTTATTAAATGTATTTTCTCTTCCTGTTTCCCAGTGCGAGTTGAGATACACAAATATGATCGCATTTGTCAATGGCGGTATTTTATTTTGAAAATTGCTTTCATTTTGAAAATTGACCGGATTGTCTCGTGTTTCTTTGTGTGATTTCCTGCCAGAATTGACGCGTTCGCTTGCGGCACGCGCAAAAAATAGAGCAGACGCCGAAACGATCGCTTCACGGCGTGGGGCCCCCGCGCCTATTCGCGGCGCTCCGCGTCTGGTGTGAACTACACTATCGCTTAACAGGGGCGCCGAAAGGAAGCGGGCTCCGCTACGCGCCTATTCGCGGCGCTTCCGCGGCCGGTGTGCACCCTGTACTCACTCCCGTCGCCATATTGTAATGGTTTGGTCTAGTGCGGCCCCCGTCCGTACAGCGCAAATCACACGAGGGTGTCGGTCACAGCGCCCCCACTGGCCAGGGGCTTGAATCAATTCAGAAGATGGCTAAATCGATATTGAATTGCGGGGAAAAGAATCGCAATGCATTGCTGAATCGATATTTTTACCCATCCCTAATGCCATCTAGGCATATCATTGGTTACCACCAGGTTCTACCATGAATTTAAGACCAATCAGAGCTCATGTTTATTTTAAAATTTTAAGAAATGGCCAAAGAAAGGGTATGTTGCCATATGGCAATACCGTGCAGTTAAGGATAAAACATCCAGATACTCACGTGCACAAAACTCGGCACGTGCTCCATCCAAGCTCCTGAACGACCTGGCTGGGGGTGACGAACCAACCAACTGATGACAGATGAAATAAACACATTAAACCTCAGACAGTGTCACAATGGAGACAGTGTGTGGGTGAGAGGGTTGTGTTGGGAACATACGTTGCCAACTGGAGCTCGGGAGCAGGGGGGGGGTTCTTCCTGGTCCTTGACCCTCTGGCTGGCGAGGTGGGCACCGTCGGGACCATCTAATAAAACATTAACAGCAAAGAAATCTCAGTCATGGCAGTTACATACAAACTCAGCAGCTAAGAATAAAGCAATAGATGGACCATTTCTACAGCTATTTGCATGCTGACACTTGTCACTGTGACACAAAAGCTCATCTACTGTGCAAGTACCTGCAGGGGGGGACCGGATGGGCTCAGCTCCTCAAGGTCGAACTTCCTCCAACGCAGCTTCGCCGCCGTCGAGCACCTCCCCTTCCTCGGCATCCTGCTGAGAAACAAACGCACAAAAGCAGAAAAACAACACTGTGTGTGTGTGTGTGTGTAAGTGAGTGTGTGTGTGTGTGAGAGAGTGTGAGTGAGTGTGTGTGAGTGTGTGTGTGTGTCTGTGTGTGAAGCAACAGAGATGTGAAGATAGAAGAGATGTAGTGTAGATGATATGTATGTGGTGTTGGTGGAAAGCAGCTGCAAACGATGACACTGAACTCTCGACGAGTCAAAATCCTTGGATCGGGATCAAAGAGAACCTGCAATAAAAATAGAAATGTCCTTCTCTTAATTTCAGTCAGTGTTAACAACAACCTAGCAGACATAAACACATGTATAGATAACATAGACACATGTTTACATCTTTACTTTTCGTGGTGTGTGGACACTGCAGTGCCTGCTGCCTTTTTCCTCAGGACAAAGAATTACCTTAGCAGTATAAACACATCCTCACCAGTAAAAAATAATGCTATTAACGTCAGCAAATGTATGGAATTTTATCAACAACAAAATGTGCATTACCCAAAGTAAATGTAGTCATGTATGAAAATGCTCCCTTTTCCAATAAATTAATCATGGTAGATTTTTAAATTGAATGTCAAATTTGAGTAGGATATCTTTCTAACTGCATAAAGAAACATTCACAGTTTCACAGCACAAATCAAACCACACACATCACAATCAATCAAGCAAATGTGGAGGTATAAGTTTGGGCAGACAGATAGATGGGTGATTTAAACTTGGCTTAAAGCTAAAAGCTATGCATCTAGTGTAAAAAGGACACAATTACAGCCACTAGCTTTTAACTTAGCTCAATAATCTTCTATGAAAACAAACAATGTAAATATTAAAATCCATATTTAGCCCATAACATGAGAGAGTAATATCTAGCTTCAATAATAATTTGTTTTAACAGCTTATCACAAATCAAACCACATCACAATCAATCAATCTTTGCCCCAGAGCAATGTTTAACTTCGAAAATATCACCTTCTGTTAACAGCTTACGCATGCTAGCTGGCGCTAAACTTCACAGTTAGCAACACCATCTACTCGGCTAAGAACAAAGAACTCGGTCACAGCCATTAGCTTTTAGCTCGGCTCAATATTCTTGTCCGAAAACGGACAAAATGTAAATATTTAAATCTATCTTTACCCCAGACCAATGTTTAGCTTCGAAAATATCACCTCTGTTAACAGCTTATGCATGCTAGTTAGCGCCAGCTAGCGCTAAACCATCACAGTTAGCAACACCATCTACTCGGCTAAAGACAAAGTACTCGGTCACAGCCATTAGCTTTTAGCTCGGCTCAGGTATTCTTGTCCGAAACGGGCAGAATGTAAATATTTAAATCCATCTTTACCCGAGAGAGTAATGTCTAGTTTCATATTCATATATCATAACATCATTTCTGCTAACGGCTTATGCATGCTAGGGCTAACACAATTAAAGAAAGGAGAACCGCACCCTTACCTATGACGGGATCAAAGGGGGCGAGCAAAGACAGACAACCAGCTTCATATCCATCAGTGTCCAATCAGAATCCTCCTGATCCGTCACCCCATATTTATTGTCGAATCAGATAATAGATATCACTGTACGACGTTGTTCCTGGGCAAAAAAAGTTTTGCGGGCTACCAGAGCACACAAAGGACTCACATGCCCGCACACACACACGCGTTCCCAAGTGGCGTTCAAGGCCGCCGGATAGTGGCGGAAATATGGCGTATTCACTGTTGCTATCAATGAAAGCAAAGACATTATTGAACTTTTTATTTAAAATAATAATAATAATGATTTAGACAAAGGAACTGCCAACTATTTAATGATTTAAAGGCGCCATATGTAAGAATGTGGCCAAAAACGGTACAACACTCAAATTCAAAACACTGCGGCGAGTCGTATCCGCCTCCCCCTCCACCCCCTCCCCTCCAGACTCGAGGTTGCCAGAGCTGTTGGCGTATCCTCCGTCAGCAAGCTGGACGGCGGCCAGGGAAGACGCACACAATGATTAAGTGGATAAACGGTCTGTGTATGTTGCGGCCATCCGACTTTCGTTTTGAAGTCAACAATCGCAAAACGGATAACGAGTCGTTTACTCGTTAACTGATATTAGATATTGTGTTTTTGAATGGGATTCGGGGATGAAATAACAGTGCCATTTTTCATTCCAGATTTTGCCATAGGCTACGTCTTATTTACCCGGAAGGCGCTGTGTTATACCGCGAAATTACCTGAAAGCCTACTTTGAGACATTTAGGGGGAGCTCTAAAACACTGTTCATAAACGCTCTGACAGCTTCTGACGCTCGCGTTTTGAAGTAAACCCACTGTTTTAAACACGCACCAAAAACGTTATGACGCGGACATAAAAGCGGAGCCTCTGCCTCTTCGCCGCAGCCACTCAGCTGTTGATCCTCGGTGACTGCCGGGGTCTGCGCTCTGACCGACCAGGAGCCGCTCCGTGAGTCGGTGTCCAGCTCACAACAACAGCGATTAATTAACATAGTGTAGAGTTATGATTAGCGTAATGCATAAGTCTTTCCTGCTTCCTAGTGTTGCGCAGCCAGGTTTTCAACCTGCGCAAGGCTGGGAAAGAGCGCTCGGATGCCGCGGGGAGGCTGATGGGGGGCGGATGGGAGGTGGTGCGGCCCTATAAATCGGAATATCCGAGCTCTGAGTCGGAAATTTCAATTGGAACGAGCCCCGAGGTCGGATTTCCTACTCGGAAAGTCGGACGATCCACACAAGCCCGACTTGACATTTAAAGATGGCTGCCCCTAGGGAATATTGCACTACGGTCCTCTATGTTGTTGCACATAGCGGAACAGGAAGTTAACGACCCTGTTTGGATGTAAACCTACCGGCACTTTCAGCTGCTCATAACATGTTTGGTTATTGTCATTTCACTGCTGTCGTTCATTAAAGCAAGTGAACAAATGGAAAGTTGTTCTTATTTATAACCAAACATCTGGATTAAGCCAAGCAGACATCTCCGACGTCGCGAAAGAATGCGATCATACGAGTGGGCGGACCGCGAGTGTATTTTCAACTGACGTCGCCCGGGAACCCGGATATACGAGCGCATCTTTGAAAACAAAGAAACGAAAATACAAAACTGTGAGACCAAGGATGAATGTGCCTTGCCCTATCGAGGAGTGTGACTATGTGGCTGCACATGCTGAAGCAGCAGTGGTCGTGGCCATGCTGAACATACACGCGACCACACACGCTGCAGCCCCTAGGGAACCGCGCGCAAATGCCAAAATGGAGAAACTAAGGCGCCCGTCCATAGCATTGGCTGGAACAGCCGAGACCTGGTCGTATTTCCTAACCCGCTGGGGCGAGTACAAGAGGGGCACTAAACTAATTGGATCAGATGTTGTCACACAACTGCTGGAGTGCTGTGAGGAGGATCTGAGAAAAGACCTCACCCGTGCTGCAGGCAAAAGCCTAGTGGACAGTGATGAAAAGGACGTTCTCTCTGCTATGAGGGCGCTCGCTGTCCGTGCAGAAAACACAATGGTAGCTCGAGTGGCCCTGTCTAACATGCGACAGGGACACGAAGAGCCCATCCGATCATTTCATGCTCGCTTAAAGGGGCGGGCAGGCACGTGTAAATACGAAATGACATGCACTAAGGAGGGGTGTGACCAAGTCAACGACTTCACAGAGGAAATATTGCGCGATGTGATCGCCCGCGGCATAGCAGACCAAGAAATACAGCTCGATCTGCTTGGCGAAAAGAATCAGGATATGCCACTGAAGGACATGATAGAGTACATCGAAGCCAAAGAGTCAGGAAAGCGCTCAGCGTCACGCCTGCTTGACCCTCAGAGCACGGATGCTATCAGCAGCTCATATCGACGGGGGAAGCAGCAGGACGTCCGCGCCAGGGCAGGCGCCAGGGCGGAGAAACCCAAGGTCAAGGCCGAGGGGACGTGCATCTACTGCGGCGAGGCAGGCCACGGCAAAACACCTCAGTGGCGCACCAGGCGCGCCGAGTGCCCCGCGTACGGCAAGACGTGCCGGAAATGCAACCGTCAGAACCACCTCGACAAGGTCTGCCTGGGTAGCCGATCATCTGGGCCCGCACCGGGGGAGGCTGATGGGGTGTGCGATGAACAGCAGACGACCGCCTTTGGCGAGCTGTGCACACTCACCAGCACCGCCGACATGGTACGCACACTCCCCCTTGCTCACCACCTGTATGATGATATGTGCGACAAGTGGATGAAGCGTCCGTCCAACTCGCAGCCATACATCCACCTCACACTCACGATTGAAAACAAGGATTACAAAGCACTGGGCCTCGACCTCCGGAAGCGCACCCGCACTGTGACTCTGCCTGCCATGGCTGACACAGGGTGCCAGAGCTGCCTGATCGGCGTCAAGGTCGCCCAACAGATGGGCCTGAGTACGGACGACCTCATTCCCGTATCTATGACCATGAAGGCCGCGAATAATGAAGGCATACGGATTCTCGGGGCCGCTGTCGTCAGGTTCGCTGGTAACAGCAGCGACGCTCGAAGGATGGAGACGCGCCAGATCGCGTACGTGACTGACACCTCAGACCGTATATTCCTGTCTCGTGCAGCCTGTGTGGACCTGGGCATGATCTCAGACAGGTTCCCAACACTCGGGGAGGTCAACCTCGCGACCTCAGACCCATGTGACTGCCCGCGGCGTGCGGATCCTCCAACCAGGCCAACCACGCTCCCGATGCCGGCCACGGAGGCTAACAGGGAGGCTCTACGGAGACACTTACTTGGACTATACGCTCAGAGCACTTTCAATACATGTCCCCACCAGCCCTTGCCGAGGATGTCTGGTCCACCGCTTCGTCTCATGCTCAATGAGAATGCAACGCCGGTCGCCTGCCACACCATCCCAGTCGCCATACACTGGCAAGGTGAGGTGAAAGCGGGCCTTGACCAGGACGTTCGTCTTGGCGTGCTGGAGGAAGTGCCCATTGGCACGCCGGTGACGTGGTGTCACCGCATGGTTATCTGCGCAAAGAAGAACGGCAAGCCACGACGCACCGTTGATTTCCAAGCACTGAACAAGCATGCGCTCCGTGAGACCCACCACACGCAATCTCCCTTCCACCAGGCGAGACAGGTGCCCAGTGGGAAATGCAAGACTGTATTCGACGCCTGGAATGGCTACCACAGCGTCCCACTGCATGAAGATGACCGCCACAAGACGACGTTCATCACACCATGGGGGCGCTACCGGTACCTTTCAGCGCCACAAGGGTACATGGCGTCGGGAGACGGTTACTCACGGCGCTATGATGAGGTGGTTGCGGACATCGGCAACAAGACCAAATGTGTGGACGACACACTCCTGTGGGCTGATACAGTTGAGGAGAGCTACTTCCAGGCGGCACAATGGCTGGACGTTTGTGGCAGGAACGGCATCATCCTCAACCCGGATAAATTTGTCTTTGCCGCACCCTCGGTGGACTTTGCGGGCTTCACAATCACCATGTCCGACGTACGGCCATGCAGCCGTTACCTGGAGGCTATCCGAGACTTCCCGCGACCCCGCAATGTCACTGACGTCAGGTCCTGGTTCGGACTGGTCAACCAAGTGGCCTACGCCTTCAGTATGGCCGAGCGCATGCAACCGTTCCGGAAACTCCTACTGCATGGGGTACGCTTCGAGTGGTCTCCGGAATTGGAGAACGTTTTCCGCGAATCGAAGGAGGAGATCGTCCAGGAGATCGAGCGCGGCGTCCGCATCTTTGACAAGTCCAAGCCGACATGCCTCGCCACGGACTGGTCAAAAGAGGGCGTTGGCTTCTGGCTGTTCCAGAAGCACTGTCAGTGCGCGCCGGTCAGGCCCTTCTGCTGCGCTGATGGATGGAAGGTAACCTTGTTTGGAAGCAGGTTCACGCACGCGGCCGAGTCCAGATACGCGCCTGTGGAGGGCGAGGCGCTTGCAGTCGCTGACGCCTTAGACAAAGCGCGCTACTTCGTGTTGGGCTGCAGGGACCTGATTGTGGCGGTCGACCACAAGCCATTGCTCAAACTCCTTGGCGACAGAGCACTTGACGACATACCCAACCCCCGACTCAGGAACCTCAAGGAGAAAACCCTGCGCTATCGTTTCCGCATCATGCATGTCCCCGGAATGAAGAACAGGGCTGCAGATGCCATGTTGCGCAGGCCGGTCGGCACACCGTGCCCGTCGCCCATGGATCTTCCAGACGACAATGCCGCCATGGTGACCCACCTCCCACCCAGCGCACACTCTGATGTGCTGTCTCTGATACGGTGGGCAGGGCCGGTGGCCGATGATGTTGAGGAGGGCGACCTGGCCTGGTGCGCTGCGGGGCTTGAATCGCTGCGGTCCGTGACATGGGACCGCGTCAGGGAGGCCATGGGCAGCAGCGACGATATGCACACGTTGGAGGAGATGGCAGCGGATGGCTTCCCCGAGTCAAGGGCTGGGATGCCGGTGGCGATTCGTGGCTTCCATCAGTACCGGGAGGACATCACATCAGCTGATGGGGTGGTCCTGTACAAGGATAGGGTAGTCATACCACCCTCACTCCGTGGCGAAGTGCTGAGCGCCCTGCACGCTGCCCACCAGGGCGTCTCCATGATGACCGCCCGCGCGGAATCGTCTGTGTTCTGGCCAGGCATGTCGGCTGACATCTGCGCCACTCGGAATGACTGTGAACACTGCCACCGGATGGCGCCCTCTCAGCCCGCGGCGCCGCCGACCCCGCCTGTCATGGCCATTTACCCCTTCCAGGCCGTGTGTTCAGACTTTTTCATGCACAGGTGCGTGCACTATCTTGTAATAGTTGACCGCTACTCGAATTGGCCAATCATCTCAAGGTCGACGGGTGGCGCCGCGTACCTCATATGCCACCTACGCCGTGCCTTTGCCACGTACGGGACTCCGGAGGAGCTTGCATCGGATGGGGGACCAGAGTTCACCTCCACCGAGACCAGGTCTTTCCTTCGCAGATGGGGCGTGCACCACCGCCTCTCATCGGTGGCCTTCCCCCACAGCAACTGCCGCGCGGAGATCGGGGTGAAGACGATGAAGCGGCTCATCACTGACAATACAGGCCCGAAGGGCGAACTCGACACCGACGCTGTGCAGAGGGCGATACTCCAATACCGTAATACGCCGGACCCTGACACAAAGCTATCCCCGGCGATGTGTGTCTTCGGCCGGCCCATCCGCGACTTCATCCCGATTCCCCCTGGGAGGTATAGGCCGCACGTGACATGGCGTGAGACGCTTGCGCCGGTCCACCAGGAAGGCCGGTGTGCCTGCCTGGCATAAGGACTTTGCTGTGGGGTAGTCTTTGATGGGTTTTGTGGGCATTGTGTTCATGTTGGACTTTCCGCTCGTTTTTATGGCACATAGTGCATACGACCGTTCATTCGATGCTGTTTTTGTTTTTTCCTTTCTGTTTTTATCAGCCTTTGTGTTAGAGTGTTAAAGGCTCAGGGGGAGATAGGGAATACTGCACTACGGTCCTCTATGTTGTTGCACATAGCGGAACAGGAAGTTAACGACCCTGTTTGGATGTAAACCTACCGGCACTTTCAGCTGCTCATAACATGTTTGGTTATTGTCATTTCACTGCTGTCGTTCATTAAAGCAAGTGAACAAATGGAAAGTTGTTCTTATTTAGCCCCGGTTGTAAACAGTAAGTAAAACCCTTTTTACTATTTGTTGTCACAATAAGTCAGCCGTATACATAGTATTGTTAGATGCTTATGTATGGAAATGCTGTCATAGTGTTTTTTTTTGTTTTTTTGTTTTTTTCAGTGACCTGTTTATGCAGAGAAATGTTATAAATAGCAGCCTACGATGTAGCGAATTACCTCTGGGTTATGGATGCACAAATTATTAATTTTCTGAATGTTTTTTTTAACCAACGGTTAAAACGGTAATCGGTTAACAAGTCTTAACGGGCGTCTGTTAACCGAATCGTTAACTGAGTGTTGGTGACGGCTTGTGCCGAGAGGCAACCCGATCCTCTATTGGTGATTGTGAGGATGATCGATGATGTTGTTGTTGTTTTTGTTGTTGTTTTGGCGTTAGAAAAACACACACACAGCTACAGCATCCACTGTGCCTTGTAGCAGCTGATCAGCCTCAGATGGAGGTTAGTTGTTCACATGATTAACTATTTTTATACAAAGTAGTCACAGAAAACACCAGGCTAAAGAGAGAGGCATAGCAACTCTGACAGCTGAGCTCGGTCAGCTGTAAGTGATTTAAGAGTGAACCAGCTGGAGAGCGAGCAGTGTGTCCTTGTTTTTTTTCTTTTTTTTTTTTCGGCACCATCCTACCAGATGAATGACATGCAGACGTTCGTTTTTCGTCTTAATCATGTGCATCTCTACTCTGGATATAACATAAAAAAGTTTTGTTGCAAAATATTCCCCTGTGATGTAAACCTTTTTTTTCTAATCTATGTGGACAACAACGCTGCGCTATTTGTGGACCCAGACAGGAGGATGCCTTTTCCTAGACCTTTATTTCAGCAAGCTCATGATATGACAGCGTACTACCTCAACGCGGACTGCACCACTGTGGCGAACCTTGTTATGACTGAGGACAGTCACACCACAGCAGGTTAGATATAATAATAATAATAATAACAAAAGTTATGTCTATGATACAATGTTTGATAGCCTATTACTCATTTGTGTATTGTAGAGAGCTTCAAGGAGAATGCTGCCCATCACCATCTCCTGCCCTGCCTGGCAATGAAGGGTTTAGTAGGGACCAAACACTGTTCCTTATTGATTTGATGCGCCAACATCTTGCAGCAGAAGCCGATGGCCCTCCAAAGAATCTGAAAGAGCTGAACTCTCGGTTGAAATATGCACGTTATAATAAGAAGAACCTGTGGAAGGAGACAGTGGAAAAGCTCTGCAGCCACTTTTCTGAGTTTTTTTGTCCTGATAAAGTGGCCAGGAAGTGGAACACACTAATTGATGCGTATAAAAAAATAAAGGACAACAACAAAACAACAGGAAAAGGAACCATCCGCTTCCAATTTTTTAGAGAGATGGATGACCTTCTTGCAGGGCAGCATGATATAGTCTAGTCTTCCCTGTGGTTGGCACATCAGCAGGGCTTGATATGAGAAGACCAGAGGTGCTTGGGCCTTCAGCTGTCACGGCACCTCCAGCAGAGGCTGCTTCTTGCTCCAGCACCCACACAGTACCAACACACACACGGCCTCTTAAGCGTCGGCGGGAACAAGATGACATCCTCCAGTTCCTCCGTGAGTCCGAGGAAGCCAGTCCGAGGTGCCATGAGGAGGCACAGAGGTGCCACCAAGATTTACTGGCTCAGCTTAAGTCAGGGGGCCTGATGTCTCAATTCTTGGACAAACTGTGATTCTATTATTCTTGTTACGTGGCTGTATTATTAAAACTAAAGTTATTTTTCTTAATTAAAAGGGAATATTTTGAATATTTTATTAATATATATTGTATAAAATTTTGTCTATTGTCTATTCGCGTAGCCCGCTTCCATTCGGCGCCCTTGTTAAGCGATAGTGTCGTTCACACCAGACGCGGAGCCCTGCGAATAGGCGCGGCCCTCCCGCGCCGTGAAGCAATCGTTTCGGCGTCTGCTCTATTTTTTGCGCGTGCTGCGAGCGAACGCGTCAATTCTGGCAGGAAATCACACAGAGAAACACGAGACAATCCGGTCAATTTTTTAATCAAAATAAAAGCAATTTTCAAAATAAAATACCGCGATTGACAAACGCGATCATATTTGTGTATCTAAACTCGCACTGGGAAACAGGAAGAGACAATACATTTAATAAATGTGAAGAGTAGATAAAAAAAATATGTGTATTTCAACGGTATATCTGCACTACTACTGTCTACTACCATACACTCTCTCTGTCTGTGTGTGTGTCCCTCTCTCTCTCGCTTTCTTTCTCGGACGGATAAATACAAGAAGTGTACAAACTTCTTGGTTACAGAAACATGGCGTATTAATTTTAAGGGGTTTAATGGAAAAAAATAGCTCTGAATGAACAACAGCTGAGCAGAAGCGCTTGTCGACCGCCGCGGAGAAATACGCGTCTGGTCTGAACAGGGGGGCAGCGGATCGCGCGCAATTTTCGGCGCCGCGGCGCTTCCGCGTCCGGTGTGAACCAGGCGTCAGAGTTTTTTCCGGCAAAGTGCCCAGACCACCCCAGGAGGCCGATTATGACAACTGACGTTCCAGTGTTGACCTGCTCATGAAAGATCCAGCTGTGTCAGATCTCCAACGGTCTCGGAAATTGCTAGAGAGTCTTCTGCCTCCAGCTGCTGATGTGGTTAAACACTTGAGCTCTGATACTGTGCCCTCTGTCTACATGCAGCATCTGGATTCAGCCTTTGGTACAGTTCAAGATGGAGACGAGCTGTATGCAAAGTTCATGGACGCTTTCCAAGATGCAGGTGAAAACCCTTCCGCTTACTTACAGCGTCTTCAAGTTGCATTGAATCTCACTGTGAAACGAGGTGGGGTACCTATTGGGGAAGTAAATAAACAGCTGTTAAAACAATTTTGTAGAGGTTGTTGGGACAATTCCCTTATTTCAGAGCTACAACTTAAACAGAAGAAAGCTAACCCCCCGTCATTTGCAGAGTTGTTGCTGCTTTTGCATACGGAGGAGGATCGTGGTGCGGCAAAAAGCATGTGCATGAAACAACATCTTGGTGCAGTAAAGCAGAAGGTTGTATCTCATCAGCAGGTTGCCTATGCTGAGGGAGATGAGAAAAATGTTTGTGCAGTATTAACCACACTTACCCAGCAACTTACCAAGCAAATGGCCGAAATCCAACAGCAGTTAGCAGCTCTGACAGCCAACCCACAAAAATCACACTCTGCTTCTCCCTTTAAACTGGGTTCCACAAGCAGGCAGTATGATCGTCAAACATCAGGGAGACAGCCTGAGCAATCTCTACCCAGGAAAGATCCCCTTAGACCTAAACCAGGTTACTGTTTTCGGTGTGGAGAGGATGGGCACATTAAACCACAGTGTGACAGTGAACCAAATCCTTCCTTAGTTGCAGAAAAAAGGAGACAATTTCAACGGGAAGTGTCAGAAGTGGGAGAAACACCCCTCCGCCGCCAGTAATAATTTAAACTGACAGCGGTTCCTATTACAGGGCTAAAACCGCCTTTGTTACTCCGCTTGGCTTCTGGGAATTCAACCTCATGCCTCAGGGCATAACAAATGCACCCAGTACGTTCCAGAGGTTGATGGAAAGATGCATGGGAGAGCTGCATCTGAAGGAGGTCCTTGTCTTTTTAGATGACTTGATCATTTTCTCTAGAACTCTTGAGGAACATGAAGCCCGGTTGATGAAAGTGCTGTGACGGCTAAGAGAGTATGGGCTGAAGTTGTACCCTGAGAAGTGCAATTTTTTTCAGACAACTGTTCGCTACTTGGGGCATGTCGTATCTGAGCATGGCGTAGAGACCGACCCTGATAAAGTCTCTGCATTAAAATCCTGGCCGGTTCCTCAGAATCTGAAGGAGCTTAAGTCTTTTCTGGGCTTTTCAGGCTACTGTTCATTAAAAACTATGCCGCCATAGTTAGGCCTCTTAATGAGCTCACTTGTGGGTATCCACCGAGGCGGAAACCTGGCAGGGTTAAAGGAACAGGTGATCAGTATCATGACCCCAAGCAGCCTTTTGGAGGGCGGTGGACCCCTGCATGTCAAGAGGCTTTTTACACTCTCATCGAAAAGGTTACCTCTGCTCCAGTCCTGGGGTTTGCAGATCCAACGCAGCCGTATATTTTGCATACGGACGCTAGTACCACTGGTCTGGGAGCTGCGCTGTATCAAGAGCAGGAGGGAAAACTGAGAGCCATTGCGTTTGCCATGCTGGCAAATGGCTCTGTCGCATAGTGAGTCCAGATATCCAGCACATAAACTGGAGTTTCTTGCACTCAAGTGGAGTGTCACTGAGAAGTTGCATGACTATCTGTATGGGAGTCACTATACTGTAGTTACAGACAGTAATCCTCTCACGTACATACTCACCTCTGCCAAGTTAGACGCAACCAGTTACAGGTGGCTGGCTGCTTTATCGACCTTTAACTTTAAGCTTCAGTTCCGGGCTGGTAAACAAAATCTTGACGCTGATGGTCTCATGGAATCTATCTGGATGATGGTCAGTCTCAGAAAGAGAGGGATCGAATCAGTCGCTTCACTCAGGAGCACTTGGCTGATGCCAGTGCCACAGAAGTGCTTTCCTCAAATGTTGATGCCATTTGTCAGGGTTGCTTGGTTAGAACATTGCATGGCTTGGTCTCTGACCAGTGTCGTCCTGCACTGGTGGAGTCTCTGGCTCTTTCAGCAGCGGCAATCCCTGACAGTTACATCTCTGAGGACCAAGCGGGTTTACCTGTCATTCCAGCACTATCCCATCTTGAGATCAAAGAAAAACAGAGGGCTGATCCATGCATTCGTGAGGTCATCTTTCAAATGAAGACACAAGAAAGGGTCCCTCCTACTGTAAGAACAGAGCTCCCCGAGCTCCCTCTTCTCCTGAGGGAGTGGAATAGATTAGAGCTGCAGAATGAGATTTTGTATCGGCGCAGGCAAGAAGATGAACAAGTCTCTTATCAACTCATCCTATCTGAAGACCTTCGAGCACTTGTCTTGCAGAACTTGCACAATGACATGGGGCATATGGGCATAGAAAGGACTCTGGATCTGGTCCGGACAAGATTTTATTGGCCCAGGATGGCGGCTGCTGTGGAACATAAGATAAAGACCTGTGATAGGTGTATACGCAGGAAAGCTATGCCAGAAAAAGCAGCTCCCTTGGTGAATATTTAAGCAGCACGTCCTCTAGAATTGGTGTGTATGGATTTCCTAAGTCTGGAGCCTGATACCAGCAACACTAAGGACATTCTCGTGCTGACTGACCATTTCACCAAGTTTGCAGTAGCCATCCCCACCCTGAACCAGAAGGCCAAGACTGTGGCAAAATGCTTGTGGGACAATTTCATCGTGTGCTATGGTATACCTGAGAGACTTCATACAGACCAAGGGCCGGATTTTGAATCAAGGCTGATCAGGGAACTTTGTGAAGTCTCTGGCATTCAGAAAGGTCGGACTACCCCGTACCATCCTCGGAAATCCCGTTGAAAGGTTTAACCGGACTTTGCACAGTAAGCTGGGGACATTGGAGAACAAACAAAAGTCTAAGTGGCGGGAGTTTGTGAAGCCTTTAGTTCATGCGTATAACTGTACTCGCAATGAGGTGACTGGTTTCACACCTTATGAACTTATGTTTGGACGTTCCCCTCGACTGCCGGTTGATCTGGCCTTTGGCTTGCCGGTGAGAGGATCAGTCCCGGTCTTACTCTCAGTATGTGCAGGACCTCAAATCCCGTTTGGAAGAGAGTTACCAGCTGGCTTCTCGGAGTGCATTGAAAACAGCAGAAAGGAATAAAGCTCGGTTTGACCAGAAAGTATCCACTTCAGACTTGGCAGTGGGGGACAGGGTGTTGGTCAGGAATGTGCGTATCCGGGGCAAGCATAAACTCATGGACAAGTGGGAAGCTGATATTTATGTTGTGATCAAGCGGGCTGGGAACCTCTCGGTGTATACTGTGCGGCCAGAGAATAAGGAAGGCCGTGAACGAACATTGCACAGAGACCTTCTTCTGCCCTGTGGGTTCTTGCCCGTGGCCACATCCGCAGAAGGCCTCCCTCAATCTACCCCAGTTCGTAGGCCACGAACACGTCAGCACTTGGGCAATGATGAAGTTGTCTTAGTGGATCTTCATGGGGATGTGGATTTTGAGGGCGGGGTCGCTGGGGGGTGTCGATGGCCCGTAGTCAAATTGAGTGAGAGACACTGCATGAAAAGTGGGATTTTCGTCAGTTAGCGGCCCTGTAGATTGCCGTGGAAGTTCAGGTTTACGACTGCAAACGGCAATTTGCAGGAAACACCGAAAACTGACGTAAATTGCCGGGAATTGACGTGGGCCTTACTTGGCAGTTGTCCCATGACCCCCCTCCCCGTAATCCTAGGGGAGGCTTTAACATGTAAATGAAAATGCTGTGAGCTATACAAATGCAAATCAGGGTAGCAGGGGGAGTTTTCCCCCAGGTGACATTTTTCTGAAAGGTGTTAACTTCATTTCATCTTCATTCAAAGATATAACTTCATTTCATCTTCATTCAAAGATACACAAAACAATTTGCTTCAACAATTACTTTTAATCAGGCTTTGCCACAAAGGTAAAATGTACATTCATGCAAACAACATCACAGTCTCCTAGAGCTCAACCACTGTGCATAGTGGTATGACTACAGTGACCCTTTCTTTGGTCTTGCTTAAATCCACAGTGGATGTGTTAACCACACATCTCCCAGCAATGCGCTCAACAGGCAGAAATTATGCTGGGTATGACGTGTCTGTTCCCTGCAAGCTCCAAACTTCTATTGGCTTTCCATAAAAATGTCTGTCCGGATGGGGATGAAGCCAGGAAACTTGCGCAATAACATGTTTAAATGCAGTACCTTTTGACACAACATTAACAACTATAAACTGCTTTATAATGGCTTGTCGTAGTTCTGCTAGAGGGTCAAGGATGGGTTCATAGATCATAGATCTCGGCTGTGTTCGAAATGCCATACTAACGTCCTACTCGTACTTAATTGTGACGTAAATTTGAGTACGTAGTGCGTTCACATACAATAGTATGTGAATTTGTGTACGCGAGAAATGCCCGGATGTATACTGCATTGGCAAGAATTTCTGAGTATACAGCGGACCTTGCTAAATCTACTCAACTTCCCAAAATGCATTGCGGCTCGTCTGACTTCACAAGTTTTGGATAATGGTGGACGACGGCGGTGATTCTGGCGACAGCCCGACACAAACCGCGTACACATGTAAGTATACTGTAACATGATTGTTATGTTTCCAGCTGACTTTTAAATCGTATTGATAATGAATGTTACTTTATTGTTGTTGGCATTGTACGTTAACGTTACGAATCGAAGGTCCTGCCAGCCGGCTAGCCTACAGACGGTAATTTACCATAGGGGTTAGCGAGCGTAACCGAAGCAGCAAATGTGCCGTTTTTACCGACGTTTACTAATAATATAATGCTTATGTTAAACCGTGGTTATATATTTACTAACGGTGATTAATAACGCCGTGCACCGTTGTCCGTTAAAGGGACGGATGCAGACACCGGGCGCCTCATTCAGTGGAGGGAACGATGAGGAGACGTTCACGTTCACCGGCAGGAGGGATGCTGCTCTGAGAGGCTTCACTAAAGAAAATGTGGTTTAAATGTTATAATTCTTATATCCAGGACTGCTGGAGACTCTCAGGATGATTGCGGTAAGAATATGTTCGGTGACTGCAAGCTAAGCTAAAATTAGCAAAGCAAGCCCAAGCTAAAAGTAGCTTAAAAGCTAATAGTCCAAGCTAAAAGTAGCATAGTAGCCTTGTAAAAGAACAAGAGAGAGGAACCAGTGTAACGTTAAGTTGCTTTGTTAAGTGTATGTTGTTGGTCTTTTACAGGAAGCAGTACGCCGTCTTCACAACTCGGAGACGAATTGTAGGCGCTACGAACCGGAGCAAGGGTACGATTTAAAGAATATGCTTTCATTCTGCTGTATAAGGAAATAGATGCGTTAACAGTAGATACCGATCTTAACTGTTCATTTTGTTTTCACAGACGAACCTCGCCTCATAACGAAGCTGTGACCTCTTACTTGCTCGGAGCTTTGTCCGCAAGTCCGGATTTCTATGACGCTGACAGTGACGCCATTGTGTGTAAGTAACTTTTACTGTTTTCTTCTTCCTTGTTTTAATTTTACTGTGACTTAAGTTTTCTTATTCATACCACTCATTTAATTGTTTTCCAGCTGCCTGTAAGACATTCTATGAAACGGTACGCAGGAGCTTCAGACACACACAGCCTGATCTCGCATCGCAGGCGGAAGCTGTGAAGAGGTCAGCTCGGAGTCGTTCCAGGAGAAAGAGGGTAAGACTTATTAGATTTATTAGATCCGTTTTTGGTCAATGTGACCAAACCTACCTAAACCTATTTTTCAGGTGCATTAATAGATGTGTTGTGTCCATGCGCATCGCGCAGTACTGATTGTCTTTATTGATTGTTTTACAGCTGCTGGAAGCGAGACGGAGTGTGCTTGCTGGCGATGAGGTGGACCGTTGGAAGTACGCCACCACAGACATGATGTCTGATGAGGAGGACGGCGTCGTTGGCGGGGTGTCTGGATGGATTGTGCGACCTCCATCCTCTCGTAGCCAGGAGCTCA
This sequence comes from Eutrigla gurnardus, assembly GCF_963514095.1. Taxonomy (NCBI): domain Eukaryota; kingdom Metazoa; phylum Chordata; class Actinopteri; order Perciformes; family Triglidae; genus Eutrigla; species Eutrigla gurnardus. The sequence goes on from NC_139918.1 coordinate 4,999,679, forward strand.
CCGAGCTCTGTGCGACTCTACAGTCGCGATTAGAGAAGACTCCCAAGTACAGGGCCACGCACCGCAAGCGGCTGTAAAATTGACCAAATTCGGACAGAATGTCGCCAGTTCATTTGTTTGTTGTGTGGGCAAATTTGTACAGTTGTGTTGTGTTGTCAATAAAGCTCTTTCTTTGAATACTTCCTCCTGGCAATTTTTCCTTTCCTCAATAAATTCATTCATATTTATATTTATAAATATATAAATAAATAAAAATAAATATATGTGTATATATATGTATAAATATACATATATATATATAAACATATATGTATATATATATATATAAATATATATATATATGTATATATATATATATAGTGATAGATCTGCTAACCAATCACTAGTGATTATTCTTGTTTAAAAGACCCAGTGTGACCAATAGTAACACATCTGCCAACAGGGGTGGGGTTTACATTTATAATGACTCATCAGGTTGACCAATAGTGACAGATCTGCCAACGTGGGTTCGCTTTACATTTATAATGACCAGATCTGCCAACCAATCACGAGCGATTATACTTGTTTAAAACTAGTGGTTTCATCCAATCCAGAGTGAGGATATTCAAGCCATCTCTGGCCAGGCGCGGTTTCGCTGCTATTCATATGCTAATTAGAGCCTTCGCTGTGGTTCGTTTTCGACAATTTTCGGCACAGACGAACGCGGCGTTCGCAGCCTGTAAATTGTCGTTAACTCCCGAAAATTAGGGAGATTTCCGGGCGTTTACAGGGACGAAAATCCGACTTTTCATGCAGTGAGAGGCACTCTCAAGGCTGCGAGGTTTCAGTACCATCAATTAGGCAATCCTTTAATCTATATTGTGCAATCCCTTTTCCAGAGTCTGTCTACAGCCTACACTGAGGCCTTGGGGGAAGATAGGGGTTTGAAGTCCCCCCTTAGTTCACAAGTGCATCTAGTGTAGCTGCTTTGCATGCAACGGCACGGGCATGGATTTGGGGAGGGAGGATGTAACCCAGGGTTTTTAGTGAGAAGTGAAATGTTTTGTTATTAAATAATGATGAGCAAGGCCGCAATATATATATTTTTTATGGGTTTATTATGGATGCAGCGTGACTTGCGTGGGCGTAGGTCATGTGACAGGGGGGGACCAATGGGAGCAGCTGCAAAGTGCTCATGGGTGTATAAGCAGGAAGTGAGGCAGAGTGCGGCCAGGTGAATGAGGGGAAGCCGGGAGCGGAGCAGTTGCAGGTCGGTGGAAATTACGGTGTTGGTGTTTTTAAATCATCTAAGTCTTTTTTGTTGGATTCATCATATAAGTGCATTGACTGGTGAACTTGCAGAGAGCCGCCGTGTGGGTGTCACCCTTGAATGCTTGAGAACGGGGATCGCTAATCTGTTACGGTTGGGTGGTCGCTGTATTGGAATGAATGTAAGTTGTTGTTTAATATGTGTTTATGCAATACAAACGTTGGGATGAGATTAATTTAATGGGGGGGATCTGTAGCTTAAGGCTGCGGGTTAAATGCTCTGGGCTTGTCTGTTAAATAGAGGCCAGGTTGTGCATGGACATAATGGCGAGCTAACCCAAAGGAATCCGTTGAGCCTAGTCGGGGAACCAGGACTCATATTTGGAGCAGGCGTCATCGGGCCGCCACGGCGGTAGGCCACACTGCAGCCAAATCTCCACCCTCATTCACCTCTTTTCCCTCGGCCCTCACACACACACACACACACACACACACACATCGACTGATAGTCTTGATGGACTTGTGCTGGGAAAATGTGGATTTAGGAATCGCTGGATAAACCGTGGACTGGAAGTCTGCGGGGGGAAAAAGAGTTGCGTTAATTCAATGTGTATGTATTGTGGGGGGGGGATGTGTTTGCTGTGGGGAAATGATATTGTGTTTTTTGAGGACCTGTTGATAGAATAATTTATGAAGTGATGAACTAAGGATGAAAAGTGCACTAAGTAACATGATTTATCTCTGCATCAGCTGTGTATTGTGGGGACTGGTAATTGTTTAGTTAAGTCATTTTCTTTTTCTTTTCTCAGTTTTCTTTCTTGCAAGAGAATAGTTTATTTCCGTTGTTTTTCATGGCCAAAGCTTAAGTTGAAATTGGTTGGGGTTTTGTTTTGTTTTTTATTTTATTTTTTCTACTTATTTTCTAATACATGGTACCTTTTTGCATACCCCCCGCCTCTGGAGTCATCCTTTATTATTCATCAGTGTAATTAATTTCCTCCCTAGTCGAACCTGAACATATGGGAAACTACTAGCCCACACCAACAGTAGTCACACACCTAACACTGGTTAAAGCTACTGTAGACAAGTGTTACACACTGTCTCCCAGCAAGCTGTTGTCACCCATCTTCTCCTGCCATGTTGCGTAGAAGTCAGAGCCCCTCAACATCCTGGCATCATGGACCTTCCCTGGTGGTCCAGCGAAAATGTCAATGAATCGCCCCCTCTCATCCACAATTCCCTGAAGGAGGACAGAATAAAAAGACTTTCGATTCATGTAGTCTCCGCCTCTTATTGGTGGCCTTTGCATCCTGATGTGGCATCCATCAATAGCACCGATGACACCACTGAGACCACAGAGGCGGTGGAAGGCAGCAGCAGATGCTGCTTTCTCACAGGTATTTGGCCAGGATATAAAGGATGATCCTATTAGGCACATGATGTTGAGCGCTTGTAGGATGATCCTGTGTGCTGTGGATTGTGACACATCAAACTTATCAGACATCTCACGGAAGCTGTTTTGGTTGGCCATGTACGACAGAAACATCAGCACCTTCTTTGTTGCAGGAACTGGTGGTAGACCTTGACTGTGTTGTTTTTCAATACCATTGTCCTGCAGCTTCATCATGATATATTCAAACTGGAGCTTGGTGACACGGAAATGACGTGAAAAGGTGTGATCATCCATGTTCAGCATCATCTCCCACTCTGTTCCAGTCTTCAATATAATTCGCTGTGTAGGCTGCAGCACAGCCAATATTCTAGGTGAGAGAAAACATGTTTCAATAAAGACTATGACACAGTTTACAGTCCTTATAGCATCACTGTATCATTTTCTAAGTAATATGAGCAGTTTTTACTTCCTTTTATCAGTGGAGTGAATTTCCCTTGTTGTATTTTTTAAATCTTTAGCACAATCAATCTTTATTGCAGACACCATAACTGGTCCATATCACCAAAAAAATGTGATGAAACAGATTACAAAGGAAAGAGAGAGAGGGAGTAACACACACACAGAGAGAGAGAGAGAGAGAGAGAGAGAGAGAGAGAGAGAGAGAGAGAGAGAGGGAACATATAAACTCTCACTCATATCAAATAGCCTACATATCCTATTTTTCAGACAACTGCTGATATTACATTGAGAAAAATCGATTTAAATCAACATATAATTGATAAAATGCGTGCATGCAGAGCACTCGCCCATTATTTAACATTACTGACGACCGATCAAACGGTGATCGATACTTTTTGTAAACAATGAAATACGTAAAGAAAAAAATAGGCTACCCTCTGCGCCTTTGTGTTTCCTCTTCATCCACCGTGTTTGCAGGTTGCAGAAGGACCGCATATTTGTCCAGAAGGTGTTGATATTCGGACAAGGCAAGCGCGAGAATAATTTTTGTGCATGTTTCCTCTTCTGTTTTTGGCCGTTGGCTACTTTTTCCGACTTTGTAACTGAAACACTGATAACTCGGGCGTGACGTCATTCCCTGCTCCGGCTTCCGACTTCCGAGGTAAATGGAAAATATGACTGCCTTCAAGCCTCTCTCTATCTCTCCATTTCGGCTTCACGGAGGGTCCGAACAAAAGCTTCCCACGCTCACACTGAAACTCCTATCGCCAAAATAGACTCTGCTGAAGACACTGATCACTTTTATTTTTTCCTAGTGTCAAAAATGTGGACGCTAGGGCGAGTTAGAAATGGAGTTGATTTCAGGATTCTTTGAAAATTTGTTTCTCTGTTTTGTATTGCAGTCGATTGGGAAAAAAACAGACGTGGCCACAATTTACACTCTACACACGTGATATTTTCCAGTTTTGTAGACAAACTTGTCCTGTCTCTCACAATGTGCTCAATAACTCTGTGAGATTTACAGAATTTGAACTAGCAACCAGCGCGGCCACGTCTGTTTCTCTCCATCGAGTACAATACAAATTGAAAAGCAGATTTTCAAAGAAACCTGAAAGGAGGTCCATTTCTACCTCGCCCTAGCGTCCACATTTCTGAGACTAGGAAAAAATAAAAGTGATCAGTGTCTTCAGCAGAGTCTCGTGGCGCTAACGGTGCGAAAATTTTGGCGATAGGAGTTTCGGTGTGAGTATGGGAAGCTTTTGTTCGGAACCTCCATGAAGCCGGAATGGAGAGATAGAGATGCAGAGAGAGGCTTAAAGGCAGTCACACACACGCGCCGAGGGCCGTCGCTATGGTGACGGCACTCTGTGGCTCTGATCTTGATAACTGACAGCAGGTGTGCTCTGATTGGTGGACAGGAGCAGTGGACAGGAGCAGTCAGTGGGATTTGTAGTTTTTCAAACATCTTCTGCTCAGGCATACTTTCACCTAGAAACTCCATTTAAACTTTAAAATGTAGATACGTCTGTCTATCTCCCTCTCTGTCTCTATCTCTCACTCACTCTCTTTCTCTCTGTCTCTCTCTGTCTGTCTGACTACTACTACTACTTCAACTACTCGCCTACTACTGATACTACGTCCACTACTTGTACTTGTACTACAACTGCTTCTACTACTAGTGATACTACGTCCACTGCTCGTACCTGTATTCATACTACTACTTCTACTACTAGCCGTCTACTGATACTACCTCCACTACTTGTAGTAGTACTAGTACTACTATTACTTCTTCTACTACTGATACTACGTCCACTACTTGAACTTGTACTAGTACTACTACTCCTTTGCTACTAGCCTACTACTAATACCATGTCCACTACTTGTACTTGTACTAGTACTACAACTGCTTCTACTACTAGCCTACTAGTGATACTACGTCCACTGCTCATACTTGTATTCGTACTACTACTACTTCTACTAATAGCCTACTACTGATACTACGTCCACTACTTGTACTTGTATTTGTACTCCTACTGCTACTACTAGCCTACTACTGATACTACTTCTAATACTTCTACTACTAGCCTACTACTGAAACTACCTCCACTACTTGTAGTAGTACTAGTACTACTACTGCTTCTTCTACTACTGATACTACGTCCACTACTTGAACTTGTACTAGTACTACTACTCCTTTGCTACTAGCCTACTACTGATACCATGTCCACTACTTGTACTTGTACTAGTACTACTTCTAGTTTACTACTGATACTACCTCCACTACTTGTAGTAGTACTAGGACTACTACTACTAGTACTTCTACTTCTACTACTACTACTTATACTTGTACTAATATTACTAGTACTAGTAGTACTTCTACTACTACTACAAATACTACTAGTACTTGTACTTGTTCTAATATCACAATGTTATACAAAGATCCACACACTATTTCAGTCCCTATTTTCTGTGTTTTTCTCCCCTCTGTCTGTCTGCCTGTCTGTTGTCTTTCTCTTTGTCTGTATGTATTTCACTCGGCCTCTGTCTGTATGTCTGTCTTTCAGCTACAAAAACCATTCAGATATTAAAATCTTCAGCTCTTAAAGGACATTTTAGCTTACCTTCAACTGTTTTTTTTAAAAGGGATAGTTGACCGGCACACAGGTGGTCGAGTGGTTAGAGGGCATGCCATGTACGCATGTATGCAGCCGTCCCTGGTTCGAATCCTGACTGGAGGTACTTTGCTGCAAGTCGCATCCCCCTCTCTCTCTCCCATGTTTCCTCTCTGTCCCTCTCTCTCGCTATCTCTCTGTCTGTCACTCTGTCTCTGTGTCTGTCCCTCTCTCTCTCTCTCTCTCTGTCTCACTCTCTGTCTCTCTCTCTCTGTCTCTCACTCACTCTCTCTCATGTCTTACTCTCTGTCTGTCTGTCTGTCTCTCTCTCTCTCTGTGTGTCTCTCTCTGTCTCACTCTCTGTCTGTCTGTCTGTCTCTCTGTCTGTCAGTCCCCCCTCTCTCTCTGTCTGTCCATCACGCTCTCTGTCTGTCCCTCTCTCCCTCTGTCTGTCCCTCTCTTGTTCTATCTCTCTGTCTCTGTGTCTGTCCCTATCTCTTTCTGTGTCTGTCCCTCTCTCTCTCTGTCTCTGTCCCTCTCTCTCTGTCTCTCTCCCTCTCTCTCTGTCTCTCTATCTCTCTGTTTGTCCCTCTGTCTCTGTGTCTGTCCCTCTTTCTCTCTCTCTCTCTCTCTCTCTCTCTGTGTCCCTCTGTCTGTCTGTCTGTCTGTCTGTCTTTCTATCTGTGTGTGTGTGTGTGTGTCTATGTGTGTGTGTGTGCGTGTGTGTGTGTGCATGTGTGTCTGTGTGTGTGAAGAATAATAATAAAGATTAGGATAACATAGGTTGCATTCCCAGCAACTAGAAAGTTGCGTATTTCTGAGCAGCTAAAAATAGCTTACACCGACAAATAAAGGTAATGAACCTACTGCTGTGACTATAGGGATTATGGCAAGGGGCCAATTTGCCAAAATGTTGAACTGTCCCTTTAACTGTGGCTCTGGCCTGAGGCTCAGTTAAATGGTTGCCGTGGCAACTTGAAGTCCCCCCCAGGCTGAGGGAGACAGAAATATGGAGAAACAGCCATTTTCTCCTTCTGCGATGGTCTCACATTTTGGCTGTTTCTGACAAAACCAAAGGTGCTATCAGAAAAAAACACACACCATCATCGCTGTAAGGACTTCCCGAACGATTTGACATGATTTTGGTGTTCCTGCAGTAAATATTTTGGAGACGGTTGCAAGTTTAAAACAGGAGTCCGCTCTCTACTACGCTCAGAACATTTTGTATTGGAGTCAATGAGGAGAAAAGAGATGTGGCTGAACTTAGAGGCTGCTAATTCAAATTCTGTAAATCTCACAGATTTTCTGAGCACATTGTGAGAGACAGGACAAGTTTGTCTACAAAATTGGAAAATATCATGTGTGTAGAGTGTAAATTGTGGCCGGGAGGAGTTTGGAAAGAGAAAAAATCTGAATTTTTTGGGGTGCTCTCCCACTATGACCGATGATGTCACGCACTCTCCGGAATGTTCCGTCCCGACACAGATAACAAGACAGGAGCAGAGAAAACTTTAGTCATCATCCAGAGTCAGAGAGGTAAGTTCCAATCTCCTTAATATAGATTATGATATGATTTGAACTGATAAAGTCTCAGAGCCTTTACTGAAAAAAAGAAAAAAATGCCTTCATTTTTAAAAAACATTTATTGGCTATAGTATTTCTGGCTAATGCTAACTGTTAGGGAAATGAATGAAAGTAAGCCTGTAAATTAACCCAAAGGAGGTTGAAAGGAAATGTGTAACCTGTTGAATAATGTTAAAGATATCTAGTAACCAATCTATATGTTATGGGGTCTTATTTTTTATCATTTCAGAATGGCATTAAGGGAAATTCTTAACAGAAAGCCCAGCCTGCCGTACAGAAAGCCCCCACCAATCCACGTATGTGTGGTGGCCATCATCGAGCAGCCAAGGGTGACAAGCTGGGGCTTCAGCGATGCTGGGGCCACACCCATCTCCACCAAACATAATCTATGCATAGCATTGTGTGATGGGGTGTCGGTGGCGAAAGTCACCCTTTATGAAGAGTTCCGAAACAGGGTAAAGGAGGGCGCTAGCAATGGTGTAGTGGAGGGTATACGCAGGTATACGGGGTATACCCACTTCTTTTTCTGGTGGTTTACAGTATACCCACCTATCAGCCAGAAAGCCATTGGAATATATGGGAGAGTATACCCACTTCCTCCTCTGTAACCTACCCATCTACCTAGCAGTACACCCACCTCATCAACTACCACCACACCACTGGGCGCTAGCTATGTGATGAGGGGCTACGCCCTCAGGGGGCAGTCTCCACCATATTCCTTTGCTGTCACAAAGGGCACAATTTTCTTTCGGAGCGCTCCGCTCCAGGTGCCTGAGGAGCTGAGACAGGCAGCGGAGGGACTAGTTAGACCCTGCTCTCCCCTAACCCCTATGACAAATTGTCAAAGCACCCAGGGTCTGATGACAGTAGAGGGGGAGGTGATTGAGGTAATTTTTTTGGCCAACAGCACTGTGGAGTGGAAGTAAATGTATTTTTATTAAAATGGAAATAAAGTTTAAGAGTCCTTGACTATAGATGTGAAAATGTAAAATTAACAGCACTATCTATTTATTCAGCTGTCTGCCGTGAAAAGAATTACGGTGGTGAGGGAGAACATCCCCCTGAGAAATATCGTGCTGCAGCAGGTAAGCCATGCATTTAATATATGCCTAATAAGTTAATTTGTTTCAAATTCAAGTTTAAATGTCAGCTCATTTGTAAGTTCTGTGTTTTTGGAGCGATGTAAATCTTGGGTTATCATCTCGACACCAGAGACCAGAGAGAATGAGAATTTTTATTATGGTGTCAGTATAGTAAAATATTATATTATCCTCTACAGGGGGATACACAGGTAGCCCTCTGCCTATGGAGGGACTCAGCAGTGCCGACATTCCGCCTGCAGCTGGGAGCCCTCATCAGGGTGTCCCACCTGAGGTCCACAAATTCTGACTACGGCTTCCAGCTGCAGTCGACAACCCACACGCAGATTGAGGTAGGCCTACTTGGTTGATGCTGCTGCTTTTGTTGTTGTTTTTTAAATTATTTTACAATTTTGGAACACAGTGGAGATTGTAATGATCTGTGTTTTGTCATGTTCTGTTTCCTTGGTTTTGATTTCCTGTTTTATTTTGTCCTCAGTGTGGTTCCCTGTCTCGTACTTCCTGGTCCTTGTTGTTTCCGCTGTCTTGACTCCCCCACCCTCTCGTGTTGATTACCATGCCTGCCCTGATGTGTTTCACCTGTCCCTCGTCAGCTCCCTGCCTCCCTGTGTATATAGTCTGTGTGTTTCCCCTGTCTCTTGTCGGATCATTGTTGCTGTCGTTGTCGATGTCGCTGTCTGTCACCCTGTCTGCTGCCCCACGTCTCGTCCCTGGATCTATTTGTTTCTGCCTCCCGTGTCCCTTCATGTCTTGGTTTTGTTTTGTAAGTGTTTCGTTCATGACCGTTTTTGCCCTTGTGGTTTCCCTTGGTTGATACTTTGTTTTAGTCTTGGTTTTCGTTTTGTATTTAGTTTATTATTGAAATAAATCCCTTTTTTCACTGCATTTGGGTCCTCACCTCCTGCTTCCTAGTCCACGTCCTGTCCCGATCCTGACAGAATGATCCGACCACATTAAGGACCCAGCAGAAGTTCACCATGGACTCCGCAGCCTTTTTTTTATGTGGCTCGACACACGAGCTCCGGGTGGCTACCTATAGACTCCAGTGTCTCCAGGCCGAGCACCGGCATGCTGAGGGAGAGGAGGAGAGGCAGTCGGCCCTGGCGAGGGCCAGGGAGCTGGTTTCCGCCAGCCCGTGGCTCAGGGGCTCATTGCCTGCCTGGGTCAGGGGCTTCCTCCTAACCCCTGAACTCCAGCCATCCTCAGTCACAGCCAAGCATCCAGCCCAGGCCTTAGCCACAGCCAAGCATCCAGCCCAGGCCTTAGCCACAGCCAAGCACCCAGCCCACGCCTCGGTCACTGGCCTTCAGTCGGCGGCCCGGTCGACACCTGCCAGTGGTCTTCAGTCGGCGGTCCGGTCGACACCTGCCATTGGTCTTCAGTCGGCGGTCCGGTCGACACCTGCCATTGGTCTTCAGTCGGCGGTCCGGTCGACACCTGCCAGTGGTCTTCAGTCGGCGGCCTGTCCGTCACCAGTCCTGGCGGAGGATCGTCCGGCACCAGCCCAGACAGGGGACCGTCCCACACCTGCTCCTCGCAGCCTATTGGGGGTTCGCCTGTCACCCGTTCCTGTTCCGACGGGGGGCCGTCCCACGCCTGCTCCACGCAGCTTTCGGAAGGTCCGCTCGTCTCCCCTTCCTGTTCCGACGGGGGGCGGTCCCAAGCCTGCTCCACGCAGCTTTCGGGAGGTCCGCTCGTCACCCTTTCCTGTTCCGACGGGGGGCCGTCCCGCGCCTGCTCCGCGCAGCCTTCGGGAGGTCCGCTCGTCACCCGTTCCTGTTCCGACGGGGGACCATCCCACGCCTGCTCCACGCAGCTTTCGGGAGGTCCGCTCGTCACCCGTTCCTGTTCCGACGGGGGGCCGTCCTACGCCTGCTCCACGCAGCTTTCGGGAGTTCCGCTCATCACCAGTTCCTGTTCCTTGGTTTTGATTTCCTGTTTTATTTTGTCCTCAGTGTGGTTCCCTGTCTCGTACTTCCTGGTCCTTGTTGTTTCCGCTGTCTTGACTCCCCCACACTCTCGTGTTGATTACCATGCCTGCCCTGATGTGTTTCACCTGTCCCTCGTCAGCTCCCTGCCTCCCTGTGTATATAGTCTGTGTGTTTCCCCTGTCTCTTGTCGGATCATTGTTGCTGTCGTTGTCGATGTCGCTGTCTGTCACCCTGTCTGCTGCCCCACGTCTCGTCCCTGGATCTATTTGTTTCTGCCTCCCGTGTCCCTTCATGTCTTGGTTTTGTTTTGTAAGTGTTTCGTTCATGACCGTTTTTGCCCTTGTGGTTTCCCTTGGTTGATACTTTGTTTTAGTCTTGGTTTTCGTTTTGTATTTAGTTTATTATTGAAATAAATCCCTTTTTTCACTGCATTTGGGTCCTCACCTCCTGCTTCCTAGTCCACGTCCTGTCCCGATCCTGACAGAGATGATGTTGATGTGTTTGAGGATTTTATCAGCGACATAAACTTACCTGTAAATATCTATGACAAATTATCACAACCACAATGACATTTTCAAAATATACAAAACAGAAATGTATAACCCTTTTAGTTAACAAACCAAATGGCAATGGATAGTCATATCACTTTGGGAGTTATCAATTAACTTAAATTTCATATTTCGAGGTCTACCTGATTAAAGTATTTTTCAATTCATTTGATTACACAATCAAAATGTAACCTACAACAAATTCTGATTGTAAATTCATCTGATGTGCAAACTTTTCTTTCCTATTTTCTTTTAAACGACACAATATGGTACCTAGTGTTTACTTTGTCTCTACAGGAGGCCAGTCGGATGAAGGAGGAGGAGGCGGTAGGGGCATATGGGGTGGTAGAGGTGGACGGGACCCCGGGGACCCTAACCCTACTGGTGGAGGGGGACCGGTTCCTGACTATTTCAGAGGAGCTGTGGTGTCCAATAGAGCCCCTGATGGTGAAAGTCCCTCTTCCAGTCTGGATACAGGTGGCTGGCAAGACGGTGTTGGCCATAAAAGCCATCACCACAGCAGAAAATTATTATTTTTTTATTATTATTTGATTTAGTTCCAGATGTTGTGTTAGTTATAAGTAGCCTATTAGTTCTGCATGTTGAAATGTAAGTAATTATTGATTAAATGTTTTTTTTTCTAATCAGTTTTTTATAAATGTAAATAATTAATTAAATGTTTTTTTTTCTAATCAGTTATTTATAAATGTAAATTATTAATGAAATGTATTTTTTTTATAAAAGTTAATAATTAATTAAATGTTTATTTTTCTAATCAGTTATTTTTAATGAGATTATAATATAAATAAAGGTTTGTGTCAAAATTGTCTGCATTGTTTAACTTAAACGGTTTTTTTAACTGCTTTGCAATTACCCATTAGCTATGACTTATCATTACATCTCAATTGAAGGTGCAAAATATTAATCTGAGTGTATTGATTGGATGCCGATGACTAAACAATGACTTTTTGGTATAGTAAATGTATCTTTAAGTTAATCTAAGTAATTTATACATAGTAAAATTTAAATTCAGTGGGAACTAGAATATTTTAAGTAAACATTTTAATATTTACACATTTTATTTATGTAATAAATTCACTGAATAGGAAGAGTACATTGTAATATATTTACAAATACAATTTAAATGATTTATAGTCACTGCACATTAACTTTGAATTAAAATACTAATTAAATTAAACACCAAGTATGCTATATCACTGTGTTGGTCTTGATATCAGCTATCAGAATCATATATATATATATATATATATATATATATATATATATATATATATATATATATACTAAATTAATCTCTATGTGTGTGTGTGTGTGTCTCTCTCTCTCTCTCTCTCTCTCTCTGTGTGTGTGTGTGTTGTAACAGCCAGAGTATAACAGTGCACTACCAGTTAACGCCACACGGTGGGCGCCTCCTTTTGTTTGGTCACTTGATATCACCTTTCTCCCCTAGTCCTTCCTTGACTTCAGTAATGTGGACGCTGGTGAAGGCTACAGGTCACAAACTACTTCTTCCTCCGTTTATTGTGTTGCTGAGGGTAATAGTTTATGCCGTGAGACCTGGCTTGTATGGTCTGTATCTGTGAATAAATGTACAGTGCGGAAATCCCTCCACTTGCCGGGTCTGAAGCCAAGGGTTCAGGCTCCAGGACCTTGTCGTCTATGCTGCTCTTCTTCTCTCATCTTCATCACCTTGTCCTTTTTTTCTCACTCTCCTCATCTCCTGCATCTCTTCTGAAATCTCAATTTTGACTGACAGAGTATTTGCATATGATTATATATCAATAAAGTTGATCTTTTTGTATCTAATAGGCATTCTGCTACTACTAATGAAGAGTTACAGGCAGTTAACAGAAGTCCTATAGCACACGTTAGGCTACAGGCTGTAAATAATCACAGTTGGTCTAACTTTTTGCTTTTGATGCTCGAATTTCCGAGTGCCCCTGAAGGCCTCAATCCAACCTAACATCGCAACGGAAGCAACACAACCACAGCAGCAACGCCATTTTGTCCCGAAGTCTTTTCTGGTAAGTAAGTTAGCAGTGAGCCTTTCTCCCAACTACTAATGTTTTGGACAGTAGAAATACAGGTTTTGTGTTTTAAAGCACATTGAAATTGAGTTCTCACTCAAAAATCTTCCTTGTGCAGACTAGTAAAGCCCTTATTGTTTGCTAACATTAGCATAGCTGCTGACAATAACTGTTAACACCAGAAGGAAAAATTGAAAAAAAATAAGCCATTAATGTTAATGTTGTATGTTGTGGTAGACTGTGGTAGGTTAAATAAGATAACGCCAGCTAATCTTTAGCTAGCAAGCACGCGCACACACACATGCACGCACACGCACACACACACACACACACACACACACACACACACACACACACAATCGCTTAGGAAAACGTTATCATAAACCAGCTTTATCTGGGAGCTAGAACTAAATCTTGATTCATCTTGCTAGTGATGAAGCAGTAATCTACTTCTGCAATGCAAGTACTACATGATGTATCTTAATAGTTGCATTCAACCTAACATAACCAAATATCAATGTCAGTTTGTTTGTAGGGTGCAAGTTTGAGCCCACTTACTAACTATACAGTATATTTTAACTTTAAGGAAATAACAAATAAGTAAAATAATTGTCCACATTGAAAAGTGATTTGAAATGAGCTGAGTTAACCTAACATGTCTTTTTATCTCTCTCTGCCCCCCTCCTTCTACTCCTTCTTCCCTTGTCTCTAATTGCAGACCATTCCTGTTGCTGACTCTGAAGTGTAAGTTCACACGTGAAGTGATATTTCATTGGTTTATAGATTAGAATGACCTCTAACTGCCTTATGTCTTCTTGTTATTATTACTGTTATTATTATTATTAAAAAAATATTACCTAATCTTGAAGAAGTATAATGTAAAGAGGCCATTTTATTGTGTATTTAAAATATTGTTAAGCATTTTACAAAATACATTTTGACATCACTGACTCACTGGGTGTTGCCAGAGGTACAACCACAGGTAGCTTCCAATTTAAATGTTTGTTTATGTGACTCTAGGCACAAATGCAAGACTTTGATAAGAAGTTAGGAAGTAAATGGTCCACAGGATTGAAATGAGCTGTGAGGTGTGTGTTTTCAGAAACAAAACTGATCATCTCTTTTTCTTTCTCCCTCCTTCCCTCCCTCCCTTACCCTCCTTCCACATCAGTTTCCGTGACTCAACAGTAAGTTCACAAACATAAATATAATGTTAGGCTGAATAAACACAGTGTGTTTTGAAGTCTGTGAAAAAAGGGATTTCACACACTAAGGTGGTAGTGAAACACAGACTTCTAAAATAGCCCCACTGAGTATTTCATGACAACAGTGTGTTTCACATTAATCTAGCAACAACTGGCAATGCGGTATTAATGGGGGTATTTGGTGGTGACTATGTTTTAAGAGTATGTTTTGCTGCTTCTCTAAACTGGCAGCATGCTTACTGACATCTACTGTAGATAACACACTGCCTGTTGATAAATACCTCATACAACCACACTTCACAAATGCTGTCCTTTTAAAGGCACTACATTACAGGCAAAAACATTATTTTTCATGCACTGCTCAATTTTGAGATTTTGGTCTATTTCTCTTCCTTAACATGTCTTTGTTCAGACTAGCAGAACAATATATGCCTCATGTGCATATTTAAATATAACAATTCAGAAAACTTGTAATAGAAAATAATTGTCTCAATGTAAGTGATCAACTGGGGGAAGTGTCATGGTGATATTGATTAGTTGAAATGTTTATCCTATTTATCTGTGGTGTCTTTCCTTAATTGGATTTCTTATATTTAAATAACTATCTAATGTATTTTTTGTCTTACAGCTCCTGCTGCCCATGATCTCTCCTCTTGTCTATCATTTGTGCTCTCTGTCTATCCTATTACTTCTACCAGCTCTGTCTGAAATTTTGGACATTCCACCTTGTATCCCTTTGTCCCGCTCTGATCTATTTTGGAATTTTGGTGAAACTTGGTAAAACAAACTTGGTGAAACAAACTTGGTGAAACAAAATTGGTGAAACAAACTTGGTGAGACAAACTTGGTAAACTGTGAATGAATTAAATCCAATCACTCTCAGTATAGAGTCTCTCTAAACCTTTATATGCTGTAATAAGTATAAGTAACTATCAGCTGATAAACTTCATTCTGGTATTCCGATATTTAAACATAAACCTGGGTAGCCGAAACAAAAAGTGTGTGTGCATTTAAATCTGTAAATTTTAATGAGCATTTACTGATATAATAGGTTATCCCTTCTGATATTCTTAAACTTCTCTTCTGCCCAGGCTTGACAAGGATTTTCTTGAAAAATATTTGTTAGACCACTGATACTTTTGTTCCTTGAGTAATGTTTATAAATTAAATAGTTCCACAACCTGAACAGTTTTCTGTTTTAATTTACCATTTGATTATTAAAAGCAGACACAGGTTTCACTCAGCTTTAGATCCTGCTACCTGAACAGTAATATCTGGCAATTGATATTGTGTTTAATATCTCGTACAACAATGCCGAGTAAGAGTAAGAGGTCCCAAGCTGCACGCCTGCGCTGGCAGAGGTCAAATGAGTTTCCCTGTGAACCAACTAAAGAAGCAGAATGCGTTGGTCCTCAGAGCAGTGGAGAAGTAAACATGTCTGCAGCATCTCATGTTCAAAGTGTGAAAAGTGTGATGTATCGTCAACACGATACATCATCTGTACCACAGGTATCTTATGCTGATGTTATCAAGAGAGGATGTTCCAGTAATGACTCGTGTGTAGCAGGACCATCTAATGTAAACCAGGAAAACCACAGAGGTCAAAGTGATGAGACAAGTGTACCGCAGGTATCTTCTGCTGACATCGTAAAACCAGGACATCATAGAGATGAACCATGTGTTGCAGGACCTTCTCATGCAGTAAACCTGGGACATCAGCCTTCTGTATAACGTGTGTGCATCACGCAGCCAGGCTTCCAGTAGATATGGCATACACAGAAATAAGCAGTGTACCTCACTGACCTTTCTTGCATTCCTTCATGAGAATGAAAACCTGACCAGAGCAGACCTGGACCTTGTTTTGGATAAGGGTAATGTGATGTACTCAGAGGTGAGGAAAAGGCTAAACCATGATGACATCTATCTGACTACACTCTCAGAAAATAAGGTAGATCTTTGTACCTTTAGGGGTACAAAGGCTTGTCACTGGGGCAGTACCCTCTAAGGTACAGACGCGGTACCCTTGACAGTGGGTACTTATTTGTACCCTTGTGGTTTGTACCCTATAGGGACCAGTCTTGTACCTCTGGTGACAATTTTGTACCTTTATAAACGGGTAGAAAAATGGACCTAAAGTGGTACACACGTGGACCTTTATAAAAGGGTACACACGTGGACCTTTATAAAAGGGTACACACGTGGACCTTTATTAAAGGGTACACACGTGTACCTTAATAAAAGGGTACACACGTGGACCTTTATTAAAGGGTACAAAAATTGACCTTTAAGGGTACACACGTGGACCTTTATAAAAGGGTACACACGTGGACCTTAATAAAAGGGTACACACGTGGACCTTTATTAAAGGGTACACACGTGGACCTTAATAAAAGGGTACACACGTGGACCTTTATAAAAGGGTACAAAAATGGACCTTTTAGGGTACACACGTGGACCTTAATAAAATGGCTTTTACAGGGTAAAATCACACACACACACACACACACGTCATTTTTAACAAAACATTAAATCCTTCTCATTTTTACAACTCATTTAATTTGTAAAGATGTTTTTAAACACATGTCATTTTTAACAAAACATTAAATCCTTCTCATTTTTACAACTCATTTAATTTGTAAAGATGTTTTTAAACACGTCATTTTTAACAAAAATTAAATCCTTCTCATTTTTACAATTCATTTAATTTGTGAAGATGTTTTTAAACACATGTCATTTTTAACAAAACATTAAATCCTTCTTTTCACAATTCAATTAATTTGTGAAGATGTTTTTAAACACGTCATTTTTAACAAAAATTAAATCCTTCTCATTTTTACAATTCATTTAATTTGTGAAGATGTTTTTAAACACATGTCATTTTTAACAAAACATTAAATCCTTCTTTTCACAATTCAATTAATTTGTGAAGATGTTTTTAAACACATGTCATTTTTAACAAAAATTAAATCCTTCTCATTTTCACAATTCCATTCATTTGTGAAGATGTTTTTAAATATGTCATTACATCCTTCCAATCCTTCTAATTTTCTAAAACACATGTCAAATGGAATGCAAGTGAGTTGTATGAGAAAACATCCTTCTGACATTTTCACATTCACAATGTGTTTTTGAATAATTTCCTTTTCAAAAACAATGTTGAACTGTAACATATAAACTATTATCTACAGAGTAAGTGTCATTTGCCTGGAAGTCCATTTCATCTCCTGGTTTCAGTAAAGTCCATTCTCCATCTACCTTGACACTGTATGCGTGAAAGTGACAGTCATACGACAGAGGAACCAACATTTTTCCACAAAGGATCCACATTGTGTCTATGTTAAAAATAAACTTGATTTGCCAAAATAGCGGAATTCTCTCTGAATGCAGTACATCTATGACAAATACATCTCCGATGGCATACTTGACATTGTTGACTGTTACTTCAGACACACGTTGGATAGCTTTGTCTGTAAAATCTACATTACAGAGGTTGGGATTCACTGTCAGGGCTCTCTGCAGTTCCACAGGTAGAGATAAAAATGGAGTGGTCACACTTTTACCAGGCACTTTTTCACAACTCTCTTACATTTTCACTTACGCCAGTGAGTGTCCTTAAGAAAGGATACTTCTTAACGGTGTCTTCAACAGTCATGCCATCTGCAATCTCCTTTTGGCGCCATGCAAAGGTTTGCTGCATACGGTCTCGTACAATCAGCATGTCTGGTTGCAACTTCTCATACTGGCTATGCAAGACCTTTACATGAGCCTCAATGGAGGATGGATCCTCGCCAAGAATGCTTGAAGCCTAAAGAAAGAATGAGGGTCATAAGCACACATCTGACCCAAAACTGAATACTAAATTGTAATGATTGTCTATTTTTGTCGAATTAACCAATCTTAACAGACCTGATAAATACAAAACTGTGAAAAAGAAAATACAACAGACACTTCCCAACTGCTTTAATAGAGTTGACAGATTTTTTTAATCCAAGCACTAGTGGAATATCCTGACCCCCCCAAAAAATCTCACGTAAAACATCAGATTGATAAAAAAGTGTTTTGAAAAATCCTCACCAAGATGTGCACCACTGACCTTGGACACATTTCTCTGACTGGTTCTTGCAGTTTCTACAGGTTGAGGACGCTGTAATTTCTTGTGGCCGAACTTCTCCTTACTACGTCTCACTTCATCGTCGTCCACAATGGGTGCACGCTCTGATTTGAATTTACGCCTCAGAGACATGTGCCATGTATGCTAGTTGAAACAGAAACATAAATTACTAAAGACAACCATAATATCTTTGTTTGCACTAATAAGCTTGTAATATCTCTACTATTAAAGATACAGATAACATTTGCAGATTAACTTACATAACCATTTCCTTCGAGATCCTTGAGGAAAGGATATTTAACAATGAGGGTCTTTGCAGCTTGCACATATTCTGAATTTGTGGGATACCTACAAGGAAATAAATGTAAAGTAGAGGTCACCTGCCCTGAAGGTGCTAGCACAAATGCTAACAATTTTATTAGTGTCATAGGACACAGACACACACACAGACACACACATGCCGATGCTCCTATGCAATCCCCGCTCCCTTAAAAATAAGATGGATGATCTGCGTCAACAGGTGGGAGCCTGCTATGAGTATCGGGAGTCGGGCATTATGGCTTTTACGGAGACTTGGTTCGGTAAGGATGTGGCTTTTACGGAGACTTGGTTCGGTAAGGATGTTCCGGACAATTTTATTCAGATTGAGGGGTTTTCCCACGTACGTTTGGACAGAGACGCAAACTCAGGTAAACTCCGCGGAGGGGGCGTGTGTATCTACATCAATGACAGCTGGTGCCGAAACCTTGCAGTGAGGGACAGAATATGCACCCCTGATTTAGAGCTCTTGTGTGTCACCTTGCGGCCACACTATCTCCCCCGGGAATTTACCAATTTGTTTGTGTGCGTTGTCTATGTCCCACCCAGCGGTAATGCGGGCAGGGCAGCAAATCTAATTGCAGATTGTGTTCACCGTCATCTAGAAAGCAAGCCTGATGCCCAAATGATGATACTTGGGGATTTCAATCATTGCAGCTTAAATAAAACGCTGCCAGGATTTGACCAATATGTGAAGTGCAGCACCAGAAATAATAATATACTGGACAAATGTTATGGGAATATTAAAGATGCATATACTGCTAGAGCCAGACCTCCACTTAAAAACTAAGACCATAACGTAATTCAGCTGCTTCCCACATATCGGTCTGTTTTTAAATCTACCAAACCGGTCACTCAGACGGTGAAGGTATGGACTAATGATAAATTGGAGGTGCTGAAGGGATGCTTCCTTTGTACGGATTGGGATATCTTTCTCAAGGATACGGGCATAGACAGTGCTACAGAAGCAACTACTGACTACATAAATTTTTGCATTGAGTCTGTCATACCCACAAAGACAATTAAACGGTATCCCAACAATAAATCTTATTTTACCCCTGACATTATGGACTGTATTAAAAGGAAAAAAGGCGCTTTCAAGTTGGGGGATAAAGCGGCGGTCCGAGCGGCCCAAAAGGACCTAAATCTGAAGATAACATCAGCGCGCCATCAACATAAAGAACGGGCAGAGCTAAACTTGGCGGAATGCAATACTAAGAAACTTTGGGACTCAATTAGACATATGACGAACATGGACGCGAAAAAGAAACCTCCGTTTGCTCATAATGAAATTACCAGGGCAAATGAACTGAACAATTTTTATATGCGTTTTAATGTTGATAACAGTGCAGATTGTGCTGATGTTTTAGAATCTGTGATTTGTGATTTAAACGTGGATAGAATTGAAATTGATCTGGAAACAGTCATTAAAACTTTTAAAACTATTCAGACTAAAAAGGCAACAGGTCCAGACGGCCTGTCAGCTTTTATTTTGAAATCTTTTGCTGAGGAACTGTCCCCGGTCTGGGTGAAACTATTCCAGTTTTCCATGGACACTTATACAGTGCCAAGATTATGGAAAAAATCTATTATACTACCCATACCTAAAAAGGTCAGTCCCCAGGAGGACAATGATTACCGGCCGGTGGCCATCACCTCAAATGTTTTTAAATCATTAGAGAAGATCATGATAGAGAAGCTTCGAACAGCTGTGGAACCAGCGCTTGATAAATATCAATTTGCCTACACCAAAAACCGCAGCACAAGTGATGCCATAGCGACTGTAATGCATCTTGTTCTGAAGCACCTAGAAAATCCAGCTGGATATGCTAGACTTCTTTTTGTTGATTTTAGTTCCGCTTTTAATCTCATTCAACCACACATTCTTTTGAAGAAATTAGTTCAGCTAAATGTCAATCCTTTCTTAATTCGGTGGTACTATTCTTTTTTATCGAATAGGCCACAGCAGGTTAAGTTTAACTCAGCTCTGTCTGAGCTGGCTGTATGCAGCACTGGTGCCCCTCAGGGGTGTGTTAGCTCACCTTTTCTGTTCACGTTGTATACCAACGACTGTGTCAGTTCTGAGCCAAATCAATTCACAGTAAAATTTTCCGATGACACTGTCATACTTAGCCTGCTTACCAAACATACTAATTTGAGTGTTCATCAACTTGCGGTTGACAAGTTTGTCAACTGGTGTGATGCCCACTCGCTGCTTATTAATACAACTAAAACTGTTGAGATGTTGTTGGATCCTAGATCAATGGGAGACCAGAGCCCTGTGGCCGTCCATGGCCAGGACATTGTGCAGGTCAAAACATTCAGGTACCTTGGTGTCTATGTTGACAGCGATTTGAGCTGGGGCACACAGGTGGCCAATGTTTGTGCCAAAATTCACCAACGTCTCCATTTCCTACGTAGGCTCAGAGTATTTGGAGTTTGCAAAAATATTATGCTAATTTTTTATAGAGCAGCAATTGAGTCAATACTCCGCTATGGTATCACCAGCTGGTTTGGTAATTTAACTGTTAAATCTAGAGCTGAAATCTCAAGCCTTGTCAAAACTGCTGGCAAGATTATGGGAATAACACCCCCCCTAAATCCACAGGATCTTTTTGAGCAGGCGACGATCAGACAGGCAAATGCCATTTTAACAGATAGTTCTCATGTGCTGAATAGTGAATATACTCTCCTGAACTCTGGAAGGAGATATAGGCTTCCCTTGTGCAGGCACAATCGATACAAACATTCCTTTGTGCCTGTATCAACCAAGCTTCTCAACAGCAGGAAATGATTGCGATGTTCTGTATATGTATACGAACATAGGCTATGTGTATATGGAAATGAATGTATTATGAGTCAAACTTTGGATAGATGTGAGTGAATGGATTAATGTATGCTTGAGGTTATGTGATGCTAATATGAATGTATATTTATGATTACAGTTAGAGTAGCGGTGTGGATGCATGTGAATGACGTTCACGTCGGCTTGCTGCATGTGCAGGATTGTCCAGTGTGGTCTGTTTACTCCACCAGTCTTTTAACTTGATGTTCTTTTTGTACTGTATGTGTTTTTTATGTATGCAACATGTTCCCTGTCTCCGCAACAAATTTCTCCCTGGTGGAGACCAATAAACTAACCTAACCTAACCTAACATTGATTGTGATTTGGTGGTCTTGACTTGAATGTTTGCAAAATGTCACACAGAGCAATGAACTGCAGTATGTTTGTCTGAGTGCTGTCTTTTCTTTCCTCCATCCTCAAATCTTATGCTCAGCAAAGATGGAAAAATATAATATAATCAACTCATTATTACTGTTTAAAAGAGTTATACAGAGAAAGAGCCGGATCTGGAGCACACGTTCATTTAAGTTTACTAGCGATTAAACTTGTGAATAAATGTGTGCCATACAGGCTCCAGCTCTTTCTTTGGGTCAGTCCGAGCTCTCAATGGTCAGGCTCAAACAACTCTGTCCTGAGATAAGAAAAAAAAAAGGTGTAAATCCACTTTGATCCACTTTGCTCCATACAATCACCGCATCTCTCCACAGGGCTCCAGACTAACTTTTTGAATTGGTTGCACTGGTGCGCCTAACTTTTTTTTTTAGGTGCACTGGCACAACATTTAGGTGCACTCGAATTTTAACGCCATAAGGAGACCTTTCTGGCTCCATAACTGTAATATAACGTGATCATTTCCAAACAAGAATAAGATATTGAGAAATCCTTGTCTTTATTTGAAGGACATTGACATAAGAAAATTAAGGTTTCAAGTGCTTCACTGAGCTGAAATTGCGAAATAAAACATTAAGCACAATAAAACATTCCCAAATAAAA
The DNA here is from genome assembly GCF_963514095.1 of Eutrigla gurnardus. NCBI lineage: Eukaryota > Metazoa > Chordata > Actinopteri > Perciformes > Triglidae > Eutrigla > Eutrigla gurnardus. The sequence goes on from NC_139918.1 coordinate 5,022,074, forward strand.
CAGTGCTTGTGCTTAAAGTGCTTCACTGAACTGAAATTGACTATTTCGATTAGGGGTGTGCAAAGCAGCCGGTATTTGTATCTGTATTTGTATTTGTTGAGGGGGGAAAAGTATTTTTTTTTTGCTTACACTTACAATTCACGTTCTAGTGTAAGTATTCTTTAATTATTCATTATAATACCATATTGACATGAATATAGGACGAGGTTTTTTTCGATGAAAATAATGTGAAAAAGTGGGGTCATCTTATAACCTGGCTCTAACCGTTGACACATGCTGATAGTTGTCTGGTGTCGCTACACGACCGCAGCAGCAGAGGGCGCCAGCTGATTGTAGAGACGTCACTGACACTGTGGCTGGGGTTATCTGTCAATCACAGCGGAGAAGAAGTGACAGGAGATGGAAAATGGAGAGACGCGGTGATTGTATGGAGCAAAGTGGATCAGAGTTAACAGAAATCTGAGGGGGAGCTATGATGCTAATTTTAAGATCATGGTGGTCAAAGCAGCAGAGGCGGGCAGCCAAGAAGTATGGAGTTACGGAGTCGTCCGAAGATGGAAAAACGCTAACAGCTGACAGGAGGGGAAACCCGGGGAAACACTACGTCGTCATCATGACGTCACACTTCTTTAGGAGCTGCACCAGCTTTCTCTGTGAATCACACAGCGGTACTGCGGAGATGTTTCACTCTGTTTGAATCACCATCGGCGGAGAATTGGCGAACGTTTCGATACGAAACGTTGTTGACCCGCTTACAAATGCACTATTACCGGCCATACTCTGACCGCACTCATGACAGTATACACAGTGCATTATATTACGTCCTTTATCGTACCGTAACCAGGGAAACTGTTTCAACCAGTCCTGCCTGAAAGAATACGTTTTCAGCTTTTTGCTTTGAGTCTCGGGGCCGGGCTCTTTCTCTGACTCGGTTGTCTCCTCTGGTTCCGAGTCTGCCGCCGAAGGACCGGGGCTTAGCATCTCAGCAGGAACCGAGGGAATGGCAGCAGGGGTGGTTGTCGGCTTAGATTGTTTAGTAAAAAAACGTTCAATACTTCTGCCCCTCTTCATTTTGCCTCGTTTTGTTTCTTTTCTTTTCTTTTCTCTTTCCGCTGCTGTGGCGCTCAGGTCGCTCGCGCCGCTCGCATTTTTTTTTTTGCCGCTCGCAAATTTTAAATACACACAACGGAGAGCGGTGACCACAGCCAATCTGAGGCAAAGTTCCGCCCAAACTCTGTCTCTTATTGGTTTAGACCAAGATAATGATCCACCATGATTGTCAGTCAGTCACAGGAGAACACAGAGAGATAATGTGCTTGCAAAGTACATTTATATTTTTTAGATGCACCGGTGCGACCTAGAAAAATCCTTAGGTGCACTCTTAAAATTTTTGGTCGCATATGCGACCAAAATGGTCGCACTCTGGAGCCCTGCTCCATTTTCCGTCTCCTGTCACTTCTTCTCCGCTGTGACTGACAGATAACCGCAGCCACAGTGTCAGTCACGTCTCTACAGTCAGATTGTGGCCTCTGCTGTTGTGGTCGTGTAGCGACACCAGACAACTATGAGCATGTGTTAGACCCAGATTATAAGACAACCTCACTTTTTCACATTATTTTCATCGAGAAAAAAAAAGAAAGAAAAGACAGCACTCAGACAAACATACTGAAGTTCATTGCTCTGTGTGACATTTTGCAAACATTCAAGTCAAGACCACCAAATCACAATGCATGTCATTCAGGGCTGTGTGGTTTGTCCCATTTGTCCTAGTGATGTTGCCGTACCCTGCTGTCCGATTGGCTAATACGCTCAACCAATTATATACGGGGATAGAATGGTGATTGGCATGACCCCGGGCCCGCCCCCTAAAAATAAACACTCGCGCGCGAGCAAAGGGAACGTTTTCCGAGCGAGGAGAGGAGAGTTTCGCGCGCGAGCAGGGGAAAGTATTGTGAGCGGACTCTGCGCACGTGAAGCTGTTTTTCTCCTCGCAGGCCACAATATCGCGCCAGGGGGCAGAAATGCAGGATCAAAAATAGCTCGCGAGTGCTTGGAAAAGCGCTCGGGGAGAAAAAATGCGCGCGCGGATGTTTGATTTGCGCTCGCGCATTTATGGCAGCGTTCTAATCCCATTTCCTTTAGCTAATTTAGCTCATGCTAACGTTAGCGTTAGCATGCTAGCTAGTCAAAATGGGGCCGTTTGGGGGCTGTAATCCACTTCAAATGTAAACTTACCTCTGAATCTCTGGGCTTCTTCTTCGGTCACCGGTATGCCTGCCTCGGATATACTTTTTATAAGTTCCTCAGTGGAAAGGCTTGAGAGGGCCATAGCAGAGACCTGCAGCTGCTGGTCAGAAGACAGACAGTCGCGCTTCTGCCGCAGCTGAGCCGACTGAAGTTTGTTAATTTTAAGTCCAACAGCCAATCACAGCTGGTTCTACATGTTTGATACTTCTATCCACCAATCAAAAGTAGGGAGCTGACGATCTTCTAGTTTACGCCCAGTGGGCGGCAGCTTTTCCTGTCTTTTTTTTAAAAGTTTGTTTGACACAAAACCTCACTTTCTCCTGGTTTTTATTTTTTGGGAAAATACAATTTTAATGCCTGAATGTTGCTCATTAAAAACAGGTCCAATATGAGTCAGTCTGTATTGTCAGGATTCAGCACCTTGCCACACTGTGTGTGTGTGTGTGTGTGTGTGTGTGTGTGTGTGTGTGTGTGTGTGTTGTTCTTACAGTCAATATTATATCACAATCACAGTACTGACTTGATAATGTATAAGCAATTTCTCATTATCCACAAATCTAGATACAAAACCTTTACTTCTTTTATTTCAAGGCTACTCAACCATAGCCCAACTTAAAATCTACCCTAAATAGATGAGGAAAAAGTAAAACCTTCAGTAAAATTAACATTTGTATTGAACCTTTTTTTTTATTTGGCCTAACAGCCGTTTTTATACAGAGCACCGAGGCGCCAATCTGGTCCTTTTGGAGCCTCGGTCAGCGTTTTTATACAGAGGGCGGCAAATCGGGGGTCTGTTTTGGTCCGCCGATTTTCCGCCTCGGAGGGTACACTTATTTGCGCCTCGAGTTCTGTATAAAAGCGAGGCGGAAATGTGGCGGCCCGTGGTTGAGGTGGGCGGAGGTGTTAATGACCTTCACTGCTGTGACCTACAGCCGAGGAGTTTTAAAACCAGGAAACAGCTGATCACAGCAGTCAGTCCATCACTTCATCCGAGGACATTAAGATGAGCAGCTGGACAGCCGCTGAGATCTGGGAGATGCAGCGTCTCCTCGGTCTCAGCGGCTGTTTGGTTGCGTTAGCTTGTTGTTTTAGCGCAAGCTAGGGACAGACGCTAGGCTGCAATGTAAAGCTCTTATTTTTAAGACAAATTCGTTGCCCCCGTTCAGGCGCAACTTCCTGCCTCACGTCATGTCACATGTTTACGCCGACACCAGAGGAGGCTTTTGGAAAAGGAGGAATATTACACCCCGGTTTTATACAGACAGGGCGGCAATGTGCCGCCCTTACCTTGGAGCAAATGTACCACCTTCTCTGTATAAAAAGGGCTACTGTCTCCTGATCAGAGGAGGCTGGTCCATAGAGGCAGAGGAAGTTGGTCCTCCTCTATATTTGAGAGGCAAGAGGAAGATCTTTTTTTTTTTTTCAAGAAAGAGTAATTGGTTGAAATAAATCATTACCAAATCTCAGTATCATTTCAAAATATCATATATATATTATATAAAATCCACTTAAAGGGGTTCAACCGCGACTCCTGTGGATGGAGGAGACAGAGCAGTCTGTGAGAGGAGCAGGGAGCAGGAGGGGGAAGGCGAGAGGAGGAAAGAGGGCTTCTGTCCTCGGTGGGAGGGACTTCCTGCCATACACACAATGCATTTAGGATTTTTTCATGCTGATCTATGATTGGCTAAGACACGTAAAATGACGCGCTAATGGAGGATGTCCTCCCTTAGCAAGATTGACAGCAGGTTGGTCCAATAACAGTTCCCAGTTACAGCTTTCACTGCCAGCCATGCTTGGACAAGAAATATGCAGTTTTCAGCGATATTGGAACCGGTTTCAAAGGAAATATAATTAAAATTCTGAAAGAAAAAATCTGTTCAGAGAAATCAGAGAGTTAGCAGCACTTTTGGGTCACCAATAGCTACAGTAGTGCAGTGGGTAGAGCAGTTGCCTGCCATGCAGGTGACTTGGGATCGAATCCTGTATTGGATACACATTGGTATATTTTTTGGTCTTGTATATTAGCCCATTGTGTATTATTAGCCACTACTAGATAAGTAGTTGACTTGTATAAAATAACACAACACTGTGGACTGGTTTTCCTCCTGTCCTCACACATTTTTTCTGTCACCAGCCGCTACTGCTCCTGATATTTTACCTTAACATTTAGAAGAAAAGGTACATATATGTACCTTTAACTGCTTAGGAACATATAAGTACCTTTTGGCCCTCAAAAGGGTACTTATAGGTACCTTAAGGTCCAATATGGAATAGTTTTTGCTAGAAGCCTGGGATGCAAATATCGACATACAGTACATACTGAACGCACACGGATGCATTGTGTATCTCACAGAGTACATAACCAAGAAAGAAGGTGGAATGTCCGAGTACCTCAAAACAGTCATTGAGAACTCCAACAGAGACCACGTCAACGAATGTGATGAAATGAGGGAAATCATGCAGGCATACTCAAAAAAGAGAGAGGTCAGTGCTCAGGAGTGTGTGACCCGTTAATGTGGCATTAACATGAAAAAGTGTTCCCGTGGTGTCATATTCATACCGACTGATGACAACCCCTCTCGTTCCTGGAGAACACAACATCAGAATGTGCAGATGTGTGGATGACGTCTTTGACTGACAAATACAAAGCCAGACCTGAAACACCAGACCTGAAACACCAGAGTATGAGGAGATGTGTTTGGCTGATTTTGCAGCTACTTGCAGGATTGTCTATGGCCAGCAGACAAAAGGGAAAGATGTGTTGCCCCTCCTGAATGAGATGGGATTTGTGCAAAGGCGGAAAAAGGATAAGCCTGCTATCATCAGATATCACCGCACATCACAGGAAAAATATCCTGAGAAGTATTATGGCACATTACTGAAACTGTACATTAGGGCTGGGCGATATGACCTCAAATCAATATCACGATATATTGAGGAACTCACCTCGATAACGATAAATGAACGATAAGTAACCCCCCCCCCCCCCCCCCCGCGCCTAAAAAAATGCCACTTTAAAGGACTGTAAAACTACACTGTAGTTAAGATTTATATTATTTATTTGGTAGTATAAAATAACAAAGAATTAAAAATACAGTCTCTATAAACAAATTCAAAATATGGAGTTGTCAAGTAATCAGGTTCTCTATAACAGGAGAAACAAGTTGCATCCCTTGTAAACAAAATAAATTTCACATTTGCCACTGGAAAAGTAAACAATGACTTGTCGCAACAGTCTTTAGGCACAGTTTACATTTCACATTTTTCTGATCGACATCGTCCTCGCTGAACCCAAAATGTTGCCAAACGATCGATGACGCATTTCTTTTGGGAACGAGGTGCTCTTCCTCCTCGACCAGATTTAAGGTGCGTGTCCACAGGGGCGATTTTAAACGCGAGTGGACGCGCCGCTTCCCAGTATTGAACGCTTGGTGGGCTGCCACTAGAGGATGATTGACAGGCGCTCTCCTTTAAACAACACATTTTTGCGAGCGTTCGCGAGCGTTCGCGAGCGTTCCCGAGGCGGCGAGTCGAGCCCGGCGCCTCTGATTAGCATAAAGTAGATTCGATTTCAACTTTAGGCAAATGAGGAGCGGCCAACTCGCGCACCGTCTCTCGACATTCGCCGCGACGCTACCAGAATGCATTGCACAGCTTTTCACATAGACAATGAATGGGACGCGGGGAAACACCGCTGCCTGTGGACACGCACTTTTACTTCGGCTGCCGCGGCAGCAGCCGCTTCATCGTTTAAACCGGCGGGCTCCATTTTCGTCGCTCCCACACTTTCCCTTCTTGTTACAGACTGGATGGGGTGGAGTCACGTGACTGCACACGCTGTATACGTAGTACAGTACAGCCGAGCGTCTTAAAGGGACATGAACATACTGGTAGCCTACCTACACACACAGCCAAACAAGAAAAAAACGACTTTTTTTTTTTTTTTTTTAAACCGAATATACCGACATGGGCAAAATGACGTCGGTTGTCGTCGTAAATTTCGGTATCGGTACATTTTCGGTGTATCGCCCACCCCTAACCCACGAACTGGCAGAATGGCACGACAAGCCAAACAATATAAAGGAAACAGAAATGAGTTACCAGATACTCTAAACGTAGCTGAGGGTGCTCGTGTCATGCTCACCAGAAACATAGACGTGTCTCAAGGATTGGTGAATGGATCGTTCTCTACTCTGGTCAGGGTAATAACTTCTGAACAAAATGGTGTCGCACATGTCACTATGCTTGGGCTCAAGATGGATGATGAAACAGCTGGAAGGGATTACCGTAATAGAGCACCAGGTGGACCAGACAATCTAGTGTACATCGAGAGAGCCGAGGAGAATCTGAAACAGAAAGGAGTGGTACGCAGACAGTTTCCTATTAAGCTGGCCTTTGCTTGTACAATTCACAAGGTCCAAGGTATGACAAGGACATCAGCTGTGGTCTCACTGAAACACATTTTTGAACCTGGCATGGCTTATGTAGCTGTCAGCAGAGTGACCTCTCTCAGTGGACTGCACATTCTGGATATGGATGAGAGTAAAATATACGCCAACCCACAAATCACTGGAGCCCTGCAAACTATGAGACAAGTCAACTTGGACGACATGATGCCTCTTCTTCAGATCAAACATACATTGAGTGGACCTGACACAATGACCATTATTCACCACAATACAGAGGGACTCCCAGCTCATGTCAATGACATCAAGAGCCATCATGAACTTGTCATGTCTGTGTTTTGTCATGTTCTGTTTCCTTGGTTTTGATTTCCTGTTTTATTTTGTCCTCAGTGTGGTTCCCTGTCTCGTACTTCCTGGTCCTTGTCGTTTCCGCTGTCTTGACTCCCCCTCCCTCTCGTGTTGATTACCATGCCTGCCCTGATGTGTTTCACCTGTCCCTCGTCAGCTCCCTGCCTCCCTGTGTATATAGTCTGTGTGTTTCCCCTGTCTCTTGTCGGATCATTGTTGCTGTTGAATGTTGTTTGTCGCTATCATGCACCACGTCATGTCCCTGGAGTTGTCTTTGTACCTGCGTCCTGCCTTCCGTGTCCCTTCATGTCTTGGTTTTTCGTAAGTGTTTCTTTGTCTGGTGTTTTTGCCCCCGAGGTCTCCCTGGTTTGCTACTTTGTTTTTTGACTTAGTTTTTGGTTTTGTATTTAGTTTGTTATAGAAATAAATCCTTGTTTAACTGCATTTGGGTCCTCACCTCCTTTTTCGAGTCCACGCCTGTTTCCAAGCCCGCAAACATGACAGAATGATCCGACCACATTAAGGACCCAGCAGCTAACCATGGACTCAGCAGCCTTTTTTTTATGTGGCTCGACACACGAGCTCCGGGAGGCTACCTACCGACTCCAGTGTCTCCAGGCCGAGCACCGGCATGCTGAGGGAGAGGAGGAGAGGCAGTCGGCAGGGAGCTGGTTTCCACCAGCCCGTGGCTCAGGGGCTCATTGCCTGCCTGGGTCAGGGGCTTCCTCCTAACCCCTGAGCTCCAGCCATCCTCAGTCACAGCCAAGCATCCAGCCCAGGCCTTAGCCACAGCCAAGCATCCAGCCCAGGCCTTAGCCACAGCCAAGCATCCAGCCCACGCCTCGGTCACTGGCCTTCAGTCGGCGGCCCGGTCGACACCTGCCAGTGGTCTTCAGTCGGCGGCCCGGTCGACGCCTGCCAGTGGTCTTCAGTCGGCGGTCCGGTCGACACCTGCCAGTGGTCTTCAGTCGGCGATCCGGTCGACACTCTCCAGTGGTCTTCAGTCGGCGGCCCGTCCGTCACCAGTCCCGGCGGAGGATCGTCCGGCACCAGCCCAGACAGGGGACCGTCCCACACCTGCTCCTCGCAGCCTATTGGGGGTTCGCCTGTCACCAGTTCCTGTTCCGACGGGGGACCGTCCCGCGCCTGCTCCTCGCAGCCTATTGGGGGTTCGCCTGTCACCAGTTCCTGTTCCGACGGGGGACCGTCCCGCGCCTGCTCCACGCAGCCTTCGGGAGGTCCGCTCGTCACCAGTTCCTGTTCCGACGGGGGTCCGTCCGACGCCTGCTCCACGCAGCCTTCGGGAGGTCCGCTCGTCACCCGTTCCTGTTCCGACGGGGGTCCGTCCGACGCCTGCTCCACGCAGCCTTCGGGAGGTCCGCTCGTCACCCGTTCCTGTCCAGACGGGGGGCCTTCCGACGCCTGCTCCACGCAGCCTTCGGGAGGTCCGCTCGTCACCCGTTCCTGTCCAGACGGGGGGCCGTCCGACGCCTGCTCCACGCAGCCTTCGGGAGGTCCGCTCGTCACCCGTTCCTGTTCCGACGGGGGGCCGTCCTACGCCTGCTCCACGCAGCCTTCGGAAGGTCCGCTCGTCACCCGTTCCTGTTCAGACGGGGGGCCGTCCTACGCCTGCTCCACGCAGCCTTCGGGAGGTCCGCTCGTCACCCGTTCCTGTTCCGACCGGTGGTCGTCCTATGCCTGCTCCACGTCGCCTTCCTGAGCGGCCACGTCAGCTAGGTCGTCCTCAGGCCTGGCCTCCTGAGCAGTCCCGCCCGCTAGGTCGCCCTCATGCCCGGCCTCCTGAGCCGTCCCGCCCGCTAGGTCGCCCTCACGCCCGGCCTCCTGAGCGGTCCCGCCCGCTAGGTCGCCCTCACGCCCGGCCTCCTGAGCCCTGCACCCAGACCCCCCTCCACCCACCCTACGCCAAAAAAAAAAGCCACCTATCAATTCATTCATTAATCAATAATCGTTTACATTAGGAGCGCCTCCGCGCAGCACAGTAGACTTGCTCCGCAAGACGCGCGACCGCAACAATCCTCGCCGCGCGCCCCCGCTACGTTCTTCTTCGTGTACTTAACGCGCTTGATGTTGTTCTGATGCCGCTCTGCCTCGTTAAACCACCACGATGTCGCTTTCTACTTTGAAAACACGGAGTTGACACTGTATTTTGATAAGCTGTTGCACTCTTCAGACTCGTGGTGTGAGCGGAACCGGACCGGTACCGGAACGGTGCATTTATAAGAAAAATGCCGCTGTGTGTCTCCGTCCAAAATCCGCTTTCCTCGCGCTGCCTGCTCGCACAGATCCGCTCGTGCGCACATTCGCTGATGCAGGTCGAGTGTTGTCGAGAAATATATGCAGAGACGGCGCTCCTTAAAAACAACATCAAGCCATGCGTGTGTAGTATGAGGACGTGATGACGATGTACAACTGGCTAACGGGCCAAAGCCCGTTTGGGCTGGAGCAGTGTGAATGCAAAGCCGCAGCGGACCCCCCTGGGGCAATCGTGCCGAGGCACGCTACTGATCGCGCCCTTAAGCAGCCTATGTTAATAAAATAAGATTGTTTTTTGATAAGCTGTGGAACTCTTAGTTAACTTATTTCTACCTGAATTTCTATGAACTATAAGCTGTTGAGTAAACCTATAACTTATATTTTACTTGATAAAATAAGACAATATATGCACTCATATGTCGTTATAGTGTTTTACAGTATCTGCAGCTATTAATGTTATGCTCCTCATTTTCAAGCCATATTTTTCCGGCCCCTAATTTTGGATCATTTCCATCAACCGGCACCTTAATAAGTCACTCTCTCCTTGAATCCTTGAAAACCTTGAATACACTCTGGTTGAACAAAAATGTTGAATGCAAATATAATAATTGCAGAATTGCAGACTGCTTGTTGTGCCACCTGACTTAATCCAACTGCACCAATACACCATCCCACGCGTCTCGTCTGTTTAGGATTTTTTCGGTGGGTACCCCCGGGCCTGAAAAAAATTCTAGGGGAAACACTGTCACCTACAAGGCTCCTTTGTGGCAGACAGTCTCCATTTAGAGGGTTACACCATGTTCAAACGCAACAGACACGTGTCCTACACAAATGTACCACAGATGGCCAACAGAAGAGGTGGTGGAGTTGCTGTTTATGTGAAAAACCACATTCAAGTGCATGAAAAACAGTATGTACATAATGTAACTGACCTTGAGTTCATAGCTCTGAAAGTTGAAGCCCCAGTGAGTGCGCTGATTGCAGCTGTGTACAGACCTCCAGACTACAGTGTTACATCTTTCCTGTCAAACCTGGGAAGCCTGTTGGACTCACTTGAGATCATGGACTGTAACAACATAATTGTGTGTGGTGACTTCAACGAGAATCTCCAATCCAACGCCAGTAAGCCGATCCTTGAGCTGTTTCAGTCCCATGGATTTACACAACTGATCATTGGTGCAACCACAGAGAAGAACACACTGCTCGACCTCATTTTCATCTCTCAACCACAGCGTTGTCTCCAATCTGGCTTGATGAAAAGTTATTACAGTTATCACAATCCTGTCTACTGTGTCATGTCCTCTAACAGCCCATAATATGTCAGGTGAGTTTTAAAGATCAAGAAAAAGTCAAAGAACTTGTGATGGAACTTTAACTTATAATAATACTAACGGTAAGTGAATGACAGATGTATTAATAACACAGCTTAGTTTTAAAGAGTAAATTATTGAAATGTGCAATGATAAAATCAAAAAGAGTATATTGTGATGCTATGTTTACTCAGAACAATATAGAAAATATGACTTACAGAGATTTAAATGACAAATACAATGGTCCATAATGAGGAGTATCCTCTGAGCAGCCAGGCTTCAACACCTTGCCAGGCTGCCTCAGTCTCTCTGAGGCTGGGAGGGAGGGCGGACCAGAGGATCTCCTCAACACTTGGTATGACTTCTGTAATGAGCCTATGAGAAACTGACATGCAAGGCCTCTTTGTTGCTGCAGGACCCAATTTCTCTCCACCACAGGTCTGAAAACTGTCAGGTAGAACAAAAATCCACTGAGCATCATGTGATTGTTTATTAGATAACCATATTGTTGTTGGTCCGGTTTATCTAAGTGTCTATGTAAAGGAAACCTAAGTATGCTGTCACATGTAAGTAAAATAACATTTTGTTTGGTAATCATAAGTTTTGAGAATATTGGATAATACATCATTTCTTTTCAGATAACTCAGATATTCAGATATGTTGTTATGAGCTATATTGCCAATGCATTTTGACCTGTGCATTCATCTGGGTGGGGGGTCGGGTCAGGGATGATGAATGCACAGGTCAAAACTGTTTCAGCAGCTGTATAGAGCATTGTATACAGCTGCTAACATTTACTGTAGAAATCAGAAAGTAGGTGTTCTTAATGTAACACCTGCTCTCTGGTTTAGTGATCCCTACCAGCTGAAACTCCACATTATCATCCCACCCAGTTTCTTGTTAGAGACTATAACTCGTGTAAGTTTACTTTCCCCTGGACGAGAGACACAGTTCTCCTGTCTCCTCTATGACAACACCAGCTTCAGCCTCACACCCTTCAGCACTGTAAGGACCAGCTCACATCCACCAAGACATGCAGCCACAAGACAGATGCTGCACTGTCAGTGGACCATCACTGCAAGAGACACCTTCTACTTCCTGCCAATCCCAGTCATTCTTTAAAGCAGAGGATGAGATAACACCTGCCCGTCTTTGCCTCACCATCGCGCTGGCTCTGAGATACTGGATCATCAACCAGGACATCATGCTGCCACAGACCAGATGCTGCAGCAGCATCAACAGTGGACCGTCACTGCTGGACCACAGACCTGTGTTCCACCTGCCAGTGCTGAGGTTTCTTCACAACAGACTATAAGGTATTGTTTTCTTGTTGTTGTATATCTGATATGCTCTTTCAATAGTGTACATTCATGTATTTACTTTGTATTAATGCAACAGTTTGGATAACATTGTTGAGTATAATGTTGTCATTCTCATTCCTCCTCTGTGATCCCTCCACTTCACAGTTAGAGTGGAGACACTCAGGACTGCACAGAGAGCTCAACATGTGAAAGAAGCTGAACATCATGAAGCCTTCATAAACCTCTCTGAGTGAAATGGCAGCAGTGTTGAAGGTATTTGATTAATGTCTGTTTTGTAACTTCTGAACTTTCACAGTCTTCAGTTTATGACAATAACTTTATGTTTTCGGTTATCAGGACCAGTGCTATCCTCCTATCTCCACGTCACCACATGTGCATCCATTGCTGTGCACAGTTGACTTCAGTAGAGCCTAACTACTGTTGATCCTTGAAGTGATCAGGTGTGCTGCTGCAGGGAAGATCAGGGGTCCGTTTTCACAAAGCAGGTTTAGTGAAAACCTTGAGTTAGTTAACCCTGAGATGAGGGAAACTCTGGTTTTTCGGTTTTCACAAAGCCAGTTCAGCATAAATCTGAGTCAGTTACCCGGGTAACATACTCCGTGAACCTAACCTGCTCGCTAGCAGGTTTGCTTCAACAAACCGTGAGTTTCTCCCTACATGTCTCCGCCTTTTTCCGGAATCTGAACCAACTCCGAAAAATTGTGCCGTCCTTTCATCGTCAACTTAATCGATATGGAAATAAAAGTGATTCTAGCAGCTTTGCGTCGGGAGAGAATTTTGATTACCTTTCCTTCCAATCACATTAGATATTATCTAAACAATATTCTCCGACATTTTCAACATTTCATATCGCGGACATAATCCGCAACCAGATTCTTTGCAGAGGTAGTGTTTTTGCAAACGGGAGATTTATGAAATGTTTAAGTACATTTCTGTGTTGAAATACCTGCTTATATTTACTGTTTAATATGTGAAATATGATTAAAATCATATGCCTTAGTCAATGTATTTGCGCAATATTATGTTTAATTTTCAACTGAAGCCACTTTCTTTCTGTGCCTGGGGGGATTACACCCAATGAAAATGATAATTCATTCAGTGCGCTACATTGTGAACTACGGGAATTGAACCCCTGTCGCCTGCACCAGGGGCAGCGTTGCTAACTGTTACACCACAGTGTTGCTGTGCAAGTCTGAAAATAAAGACTTATTCGCTTTAGATCAATAGACTGTTTCATTCAGTTATACACATTAGATCGGGCAGTAAATGTCTGCCACACCAACTATCTCTACTTTGCTGCAGTTACGTTGCTCCGCTTTCTCAGGATGAGCTCGTTTTCTACATAAACACTCGGTAATATCTAATAACGCTCTCCCGGTTGCCATGGTGAATCGTAGTATCGGAGCTCCATTGATGATGGCTTTGTAGAGTCGGCAGGCACGCGCGTAACTCAGAGTTTACATACTCAGAGTTGACTGAACTAATTCAAAACCACTGTTCTGAAACCGAAAACTCAGAGTTGCCCATCTCAGAGTTGGTCAACTCAGAGTTCAGGGTTAGGTTCAGAGTTTGTTGAACCTGCTTTGTGAAACGGGCCCCAGGGCTGCTGCAGCTATTTATTTTTTTATTTTAATTTATTTAACCTTTATTTAACCAGGAATAGAAGCCATAAACTATTGGGGGTATTAGCCTCGGTCTAACCACCATGTGAAAAACCTTTAAAGGTAGGGCTTAACAATATCATCCATCATTGAAATTGTGTTTGTTTATCATTGTCAAACAAATTACACTTTATATACAAAGCTGTGTCACTATGATAACAATGTTTTTAGACATGACATATGATACGTGATGTCACTGCCCAATCCTGACACATTGTATCCATAATAGTTACCCAGGAATCTTGACGAAAGGTCTTGATCAACAAATTATTATTTCTGTACTGTGCTTATCATAAAAAACAATTAGTAGGTGAAAGAAGGATGTGGACAGATGGTAGTTACCCAATACTGCATCCTTTACATATACAGCACAAACCCTGTGCTACTGATGGTGATAATATAGCCTATATTGTTGAGCCCTGAAACTATTTGAAAACAATTTCTGTTTAGGCACTGTTGATTTTTTGGGTTTGCAAGTACAGTTTCTATTTATTTTGATCTTTTAATTTTTTTTTATTGAAAGATCTAACTGCCAGTCTATCCTCGGATACATTGATTATCAAATTCTGTATTCTAATTGAATGTGATTTTAAGTTTTATTTGTTTCTTTGAGTTAAAAGGGGGGCCTACATGGAATAATTGAAATGATTCCCAATTCACGTTATCCCCATATATTTAGTGAATTGCCATCAAAGTGCAGCCAAAGGTTTATTTGAGTTTCCTTATGGTTAGTTGAAGTGTCTCCAACATGTAGGCAAAATCAAGCCCGAAAGGGGCTTCCACACCACTGCATAGTAACTCAGCACCTCCAGTCATTTCAACGAGGGGAGGCGGCAGAGGGGGGCGCATGGCGTCTGTCCGACTTCCCATTTCTCCGACCATACATTTCTTAATTTTTGCGTCCATTAGTCCGACTCTCTATTTCTCCGACTACCCAAAATTTCGACTTCCCATTTCTCCGACCATACATTTCTATATTTTTTTGTCCATTAGTCCGACCTCCCATTTCCCCGACCTAAGTATGCCCGGTGTTACGACTCCCAGTAATTACGACAGTGTATTAGACCGACTAATCCGGCCCAGAAGCAGGATAGACTGAGATATCAACTTAATCTCCTGTATTTTGACGGAGCCACAGTGTAGTCAAAAGTGCGTGGGTCCTGCTCCTGTTCCTTTTATTTTTTAAGACGTGCACAGATGTGATACAGTCAGTGAAAGCTTAATTAATAAACACAAAGTCTCGGCATCCGAAGGAGGAGATGCCTTGAACGGGAAGCAGACCGTGGTGGATTTCAATCACACACTGTTGCAACTTTAGAAAATTTTATCCAGGAAAAAAAAGACTTACAAACACGGACCAAAACGGCTCCATAATACGCACAAAAATCCAAAAGAAACTAAAGTTAAAAAAAATAAAATAATAATCTCTGCATGACATTTTGTTCAGTGAAATCCACAGACAAGACGGCTGCAGAAGTGGGGCGTCAGTTTATTTTGAAAAGTGCTGGGGACAATAACCATATACTGGAGTTTGTTTTGAGGGGTGCTGGGTAGGCTGTTCCGTTAGTTTTGACTTTTGTTAACACTAGAGGTGACCCCGAATAGTCGTTGATTGGATTCGGAGGAGTCTCATTCACTGTTGTCAAATCATCGCAAAATGTGGTTATGGAAAAAAGACCGTACCATTCTGACTCCATAGGGGTACTCACTGCTGCTACATATAATGGCCGCATTTCCCAGATTCGATCGTTCTTAAGGACTTAAGAAGGCTCTTAAGAAGGGTTCGGCTAAGAAGGAGCGCTAAGATACGGCTGTTTCCCATACGCATTCTTAACTGCCTTCTTAGGAGAACCTTAAGATCAAGCCAAAGATCTTCTTAAGAAGCTCTTAGTGGGAGCTGTCCACCGCGGTGGTGCTGAAACTGAATCAATGGATGCCAGGTAAATCGATCACCCACCTCTTTATCAGCGCATAAGTTACACACAGCGCCCCGTGATCCCCCCACACAGGTGCAATTAGGCTACGCATGTATTGCGTGTGTGTGTGTGTGTGTGTGTGTGTGTGTTTGTACCAACAGCTGTACTATCCAAGTAGTAATCAAGCCCATTAGCGCATATATACCCCCGTGGATATAGGCACACACATGTGAGAATGGAAGAAAGCAGCAGCAAGCGAACCAAGCGGGCACCGGCGTTCACCGCGGAGGAGATGGGCGTAGTGCTTCCTACCGATCCAGCATGGATCCACCAGGGAGGGATTGTGGATTGGAACGAGGGTGCCATCCACCACACCGATCACCCGGGGGATCCTAGCCACTGCGTGGAACCCTTGGTGGACCTGGCGGACCTCGTCTCGTGTGGTGGGCATCTTTATGTGGGTCCGGGCATGACGGAGGAGAATCGGTGTCACAGCTGCCACACTCCGTGACACCGATGCCTTGCTGAGGCCGGTGCCATCCCCCACCACCTCCAGGAAGCTCCCCACTGCGTAAAAACGCAGCGCAGCTAGGAGCTGCACCTCAGGGCTGAGGGCAAAGTTGCAGCGGGTTGCTCTCTGGATGTGTGGAGACAACAGAGTGATCAGCCGTTGGATCTCCGCACGGGGCAGCCGGTACTTTGCCTGGACAGCCCGGTCTGACAGCACGTCCAGTGGGGAGAAGTGCTGACGCACGTAAGCATTTATATAAACTGTCTGGCTTCGCGCACGGCGACGCTGTTGGTTCCCAGCGAGAATGTGCTGTATTGCAGCCATGGTTTCTCACACGCGCGGACTTTGGCAACGCCTTTATATAGAGTAGCAGGTGGAGCCTCTCTGGATGAGGTTCAGCTGAGTTCAATTACATCTGTTTCCTTGATATCGGTGAAATGCCGCAGGGTTGTTGATGTGTTTTTATGTGTAGTACTATAAACTCATATATGCAGATGTGTGTGGAAAACTTAAACGTGTAATTCAATGAAAAGTTTTTTTTTTTTTTTTAGCGCATTACAACATTGAGCATTGTTTGTTTATTATTTCGAAAAGTGGAGAATATAAATTTCCCTGATGCGGCTTGATCACTGAGCATTTCGTCGCTAAGAAGGCTGTTAAGAGTGGGTCAGCTCGATCTTACGTTTCCTTCTTAGTGAAAGATCTTCTTAAGCTAAGAGCGACTCTGGGAAACACATCCTTCTTTCACAGTGTTCTTAAGAGCGCTCCAAAGACGATCTTAGCACTTAAGAGCTTCTTAACGAATCTGGGAAACGCGGCCAATTTGTTTGACTTGTAATAGCCTATAGCCTTTTTTGATACAAATTAAGTGATTAATGTGCATTGGAGGTCCTGAAAGAAAAACAAAACAACAGCGCTGTTTATGGTGCTGTGATCGACCCCTGAACCGACTAAGCCCTGATGCTCATGGCCCCACCCCCTGCCCCCACCTCTGCTGTAAAGGCTAATAAAATCATAGAAGGTCATATGACCGTTGTAGATAGAAGGAAAAAAATAGAAGGAAAAGACAAATTTGGGTTATCTGAGTGGTTAATTGTAATATCCATTACTAGGCTGATCATGTTTTTGTTTAAAATAGGGTCTGTGAATATCATTTCCTCATTTATTGATGCAGTCATTTGGGTACTTAATGATCAGTAAAACAAAATGCCTCGAGTCCATATTTATGTTTCTTCAGTACCTATGGCTGATGGTTTGGCTAATTTTAAATAAAATATTGCCCACCCCTGTGTTATTACAGTAACACTGGTGCACGTTGTGCGCAAATGATGCGCTGAGGTCCGGGTTGTTAGCGGAGCTGTCCATGGTGCTGATCGGCCTCCATGACGATGCGTCGCAACAGGGCTCTGGGTCAGAGAGGCTTATGTATTTGCCACTTTCTTTTATTTTTGCCACCTGATTCTCTGTTTGTGTACACTTTTGTTATCGTGCTTATGACACGCACTGTCCCCTGCAGATTGGCAGCCGACTTAGACAAAGAATTACCGTAAATTACCAAATAATAGCCGGGTTTCAATTAACCGCCGGGTTCCCTTTAAACACCGGGTGCAGGTGTATATTTTGATAAATAACCGCCGGTTCCAAATAAATGCAGAGTCTAATTATTATTATTTGTTTAAATCAAGGAAGAAGACGTGTCCACTGACACTGCACGTTTTTCTTCTTCGCCTTTTTCACGTATTGTGCTTTCTGTCAGTCAATATCACACTGATGATCGCCATGGCTCCGGTGCAGCAAAAAAGTACGACTTGAAATTCAAACTTTCTGTCTTAAAATATGCAGAGGAGGAGCAGCCACTAGACGTTTCTCTGTCGACCAGAAGAGAGTGAGACATTGGCGAAAAAATTAAACGGAGCTTCAGCGTCTGTCCGAGGAGGACAGCAACAGGGCCAGGCTGCCTGGTGGAGGTGAAGAAGGCTAGCGAGGAGCTGGAGATAAACATGCAGGGATGGGTTATCAGCAAACGGGTACGCCACGAGAGAGTGTCCCGCAAAATGATCAGGGCGATGATGAAACAAATGTACGCCACCGTGAGTGACAGCAGAGATGAGGAGTTTGCCGCGAGTGCTGGTTGGATAAATCGTTTCCTCCGCCGCAACAACTTCACTTGCAGAAGACGAACAAATACTGACCAGAAGGATGCCAGAGAATTCACCGAGAAGCTGGAGAAGTTTGTGACATTTTCATCCCGGATTTTTGAGAGGAAGGAATTAAAGCCTGGTCCAAATAAACGCCTGGTCCCAAATAAACGCCTGGTCTGTTAAGTGATTGAAACAAATAAACGCCTGGTCCCAAATAAACGCCTGGTATGTTAAGTGATTGAAACAAATAAACGCCTGGTCCCAAATAAATTAAAAATTAGCAAAAGCGAGAAAACTTATCGTCCTTAAGTAAATAAGTGAATCTGTCAAGGCATCATGCCGACAATGCAGCCTGTGGCGTTTGAACGCACCTCCAAGACACAAAAAAGCGACTGTGTGGTTCTTTTAACGGTTTAATTTCCCAAAGCAGGTGAAAACACAGACACACTTGATTACATAATAGTAATACATTTAAAAAATAACGAAAAAGCCATCAAATTAACGAACTGAATAATCCAAAAACAACAGTGGCCGCGTTTCCCAGGGCCGCGTTTCCCAGATTCGTTAAGAAGCTCTTAAGTGCTAAGATCTTCTTAGGAGCGCTCTTAAGAACGCTGTGAAAGAAGGATGTGTTTCCCAGAGTCGCTCTTAGCTTAAGACGATCTTTCACTAAGAAGGAAACGTAAGATCGAGCTGACCCACTCTTAACAGCCTTCTTAGCGACCAAATGCTCAGTGATCAAGCCTCGTCAGGGAAATTTATATCCTCCACTTTTCGAAATAATAAAACAATGCTCAATGTAGAAATACGCTCATAGCTGCGGACCACTGGCGCAAGAAACATAGCCTCATAGTAAGAAAAAACAACTTTTTATTGAATTACAGGTTTAAGTTTTCCACACACATCTGCATATATGAGTTTATAGTACTACACATAAAAAAAACAAAGTAAAGAAAAAGCCAAAGTCCATGGCTGCAATACAGCACATTCTCGCTGCGAACCAACAGCGTTGCCGTGCGCGAAGCCAGACGGTTTCCATAAACGCATACGTGCATCAGCACTTCTCCCCACTGGACGTGCTGTCAGACCGGGCTGTCCAGGCAAAGTACCGGCTGCCCCGTGCGGAGATCCAACGGCTGATCACTCTGTTGTCTCCACACATCCAGAGAGCAACCCGCTGCAATTTTGCCCTCAGCCCGGAGGTGCAGCTCCTGGCTGCGCTGCGTTTTTACGCAGTGGGGAGCTTCCTGGAGGTGGTGGGGGACGGCACCGGCCTCAGCAAGGCATCGGTGTCACGGAGTGTGGCAGCTGTGACACCGATTCTCCTGCGCCATGCCCGGACCCACATAAAGATTCCCACCACACGGGACGATGTCCGCCAGGTCCACCAAGGGTTCCACGCAGTGGCTGGGATCCCCCGGGTGATCGGTGTGGTGGATGGCACCCTCATTCCATTCTCACATGTGTGTGCCTATATCCACGGGGGTATATATGCGCTAATGGGCTTGATTACTACTTGAATACAGCTGTTGGTACAAACACACACACACACACACACAATACATGCGTAGCCTAATTGCACCTGTGTGGGGGGACCACGGGGCGCTGTGTGTGACTTATGCGCTGATAAAGAGGTGGGTGATCGATTTACCTGGCATCCATTGATTCAGTTTCAGCACCACCGCGGTGGACAGCTCCCACTAAGAGCTTCTTAAGAAGCTTCTTTGGCTTGATCTTAAGGTTCTCCTAAGAAGGCAGTTAAGAACGCGTCTGGGAAACACCCGTATCTTAGCGCTCCTTCTTAGCCGAACCCTTCTTAAGAGCCTTCTTAAGTCCTTAAGAACGATCAAATCTGGGAAACGCGGCCACTGATGGTCAAAAAGAGGCAAACATTTAAACCATGACTGTGAATCTCCTTCGCCTCGAACCTTTCCAAACTGACCCAGAGTCGGTTCGGTCCAAAGTCGGAATTCTGGATGGTCGGATTTAGCCCTGGTCGGAATACAGAGATTATTTTGGTCGGAGCAATGGGCAGTCGGGCCAATGGGGCTAGAAAAGTCGGATTAATGGGTAGTCGGAGAGATGGGCGGTCGGACTTTTGGGCCGTCGGACTGACGTATGCTCCCCGGCAGAGGGCAGGCCATTTTGATTACGGTGACAGTGAACTCACACTGCTGCCCAGAGTTCACAGTGCTGAGGTATGCAGTGGCCAAGGCAGTTGCAGCACGATGGTGTGAATGCAGATTAAGACTTTGGGCCCTAGTTTCGTGGCGCCGAAAGCCCGCCAGCTCCAACCTGGTCTACTCTCGAAGCAAGGCGCAAGGCGCAAATAAAGTCCATTCATTCAAGGCGCATCACAGCTGGCGGAGTGGAAGTTTGGCTGACGGCGCGCAGTGAGCACACGTCACCGAGACCTCACAGGCAGGTTTCCACAGTTCGAGGCACATTTTTTTTTTTTTAAAGATTATTTTTTATGGCTAGAGTGCCATGCAAGCCTTTTTTATTGTTTTATACAGAGAGAGACAGTGTGGAAAGGGGAGAAATGCGCGAAAGAGATCTCCGCACCGAGGCCGAGCCTCTGTACATGGGGCGGCTGCCTTATCCACTGCGCCACCGACCACCCCAGTTCCAGGCACATTTAAATGCAATGAATAATCACAACAAACACTATTTAATGCAACTAATTGAATCAACACGTGAATTTATATCTATATAGATTGTCCCGTCACATCTGACGTCAGATCAAAGGCGGACGGCACGCGTAACGGAAACTCAGCCTCTCGGACCAAAACATCTCCCTCTCTCTCTCTTATAATATCGGCATTGTTATTATTATGATACGCACCAACAGCGCGTGATGCGCATGGTGGGAGCGGCGGCGCTGCTTCTGTCATCGGGTTGTCAAGTGACAGAACTTGCACTGAACCTCCCCTAAAGCATTAAAGGTGAGGAGAGGAGCTAATTTGATTGGTGAAGATCTGAATCGGCTGTATTAATCCCAGTCCACGCCTCGTCTCCTCCTCGTCTCCCACTCAAGCCTTCTTCGAGGTGTGCCTGCGCTAGCCTGCGCTGTGCACGAAACTTGCAAAGTCCAGGCGGACACACCCCGCCGGCATGGCGCAGGTGCGCTGAGAGCTGACTATGCCTAGTCTACGAAACTAGGGCCCTTTGTGCTTAGTTTACTTTTGTCAAATTTCCAATTCATAGTTCAATTGAATATATAATATATTTGCATACTGAAAATATAATTCATTCTGAATGAAATGAAACAAAATGAAAGTATTCGTTCATGTTTTGTGCTACTTTGTGTTTAATTTATGATTTATTGAATGATTTTACGATTTGTGCTGCAATTGTATTGAAGTAATACAGATTACACAAATACATTAGGAGTTGTTTTTCTAAATGAACATTATATCAGTCTTGTTTGTATATTATACTGTTGATATGATATTAATTTATTGCTGCTGATACTACAACTACATAATTGTTTATTCGAAATAATATAATTGTATATAACTAAAACATATTTATATTGAAATCCACTGTCTGATTAATATTTGTTCAAAATGTGTGACAAATTATGAAAATTACGTTGCAAAACCCCCTAATGGTGGCCATTGCGGTCATTTTACTTTTTGCCATAACCAAATTATTCATTTTGTATCATATCTCCTGAACCAAACATGAAAACACGGAATAGGTGATGTCTACCCCTATATTTAGATGGTAAGGGATTACAATGATACCATAAACAACATCATAAACTCTTCAGGTGACAGTGCCATGAAACTGTAGTTTCTCTGTCAGACATACAGACTAGCCAATGAACGCCAACGATTAGCCAATCAGTGCCATGTGTGGGAGCAATGCCTTGTCCCCTGTAATGCCTTAGGTCTGATGGAATCATATTGTGAAGAGACTGCGTGTTCCACATGGCTACTTAATATTCACGTCAATGGATGACGTGATCATGATGCCTTCACTATGCGTTAGCTGGTAGGCTTACTGTATGTCCGTGCGTAATTTTACGCGCAGTAGGCTACCAGTCAAAGGTGAATGAGAAAAGCGTGTCCAAACTTTTGACTGGTTCTGTATATCTCGTGTGACGGCCTACTGCCAGTAGGACCTGTTGTGTGGTTGTATTTGTCTTTGCCTGTCTTTGTCTTTGTATGTCTGTCTGCAGATCGACTGGTGGGATGGTGCTCTGACACCGGTGTGGGCCTGGCCAGTCCCCAGGTGTATTTGAGTGTGGCGGTCCTCCCTTTTCTTGCTTGCTTGCCTTACTTGGTTCCAGAGGGAGAGCTGGGCGCAACTCCGCTAGCTCCTCGTGTTTCCTTTGTGTTCTTTTGTTTGGTTATGTTTTGTTGAAACATTTCTTTGGTTAATAAATCTGTTAATCTTTTATTCTATCCGTACGTGTCATTGTATTTGTCCTGCCTAGAGCCAGGTCGTGACAAATGTGGGGGCTCGTTGTCCGTGCGCGCCGGTCGGATGTCCAGAGGTTGTGAATGAACTTGGGAAAGTTTGTGAATGGAAGAGTGCCGCCGGTGTTATGTGTTCGTGTAGCGTGGGAATCGAAAGCTTGTTTGTTTTTGAGATGCGGTAAGGAGTATTTTGAAGGCTAATTCTGTTTATCTCCTTAAATCACCCGAAAACAACAGCAGTCTGCTACAGTTAAAACACACAGACCTCCTGTGTAACAGCCATGTCCAGACGCATCAGCTGTGATGTACAAACAATGTCCTGGGGCCCGTTTCACAAAGCAGGTTCAACAAACTCTGAACCTAACCCTGAACTCTGAGTTGATCAACTCTGAGATGGGCAACTCTGAGTTTTCAGTTTCAGAACAGTGGTTTTGAATTAGTTCAGTCAACTCTGAGTATGTAAACTCTGAGTTCCGCGGGTGCCTGCCGACTCTACAAAGCCATCATCAATGGAGCTCCGATACTACGATTCACCATGGCAACCGGGAGAGCGTTATTAGATATTACCGAGTGTTTATGTAGAAAACGAGCTCATCCTGAGAAAGCGGAGCAACGTAACTGCAGCAAAGTAGCGATAGTTGGCGTGGCAGACATTTACTGCCCGATCTAATGTGTATAACTGAATGAAACAGTCTATTGATCTAAAGGTAATAAGTGTTCATTTTCAGCTTTGCAGAGCAACACTGTGGGGTAACGGTTAGCAACGCTGCCTATGATGCAGGCGACAGTGGTTCAATTCCCGTAGTTCACAAAGTAGTGCAATGAATAAATTATCATTTTCATTGGGTGTAATCCCCCCAGGCACAGAAAGAAAGTGGCTTCAGTTGAAAATTAAGCATAAGAATATTGCGCAAATACGTTGACTAAGGCATATGATTTTAATCATATTTCACATATTAAACAGTAAATATAAGCAGGTATTTCAACACAGGAATGTACTTAAACATTTCATAAATCTCCCGTTCGCAAAAAAGCTAGCTCCGCAAAGAATCTGGTTGCGGATTATGTCCGCGATATGAAATGTTGAAAATGTCGGAGAATATTGTTTAGATAATATCTAATGTGATTGAAAGGAAAGGTAATCAAAATCCTCTCCCGACGCAAAGCTGCTAGAATCACTTTTATTTCCATATCGATTAGGTTGACGATGAAAGGACGGCACAATTTTTCGGAGTTGGTTCAGATTCCGGAAAAAGGCGGAGACATGTAGTGAGAAACTCACGGTTTGTTGAAGCAAACCTGCTAGCGAGCAGGTTAGGTTCACGGAGTATGTTACCCGGGTAACTGACTCAGATTTATGCTGAACTGGCTTTGTGAAACCGAAAAACCAGAGTTTCCCTCATCTCAGGGTTAACTAACTCAAGGTTTTTACTAAACCTGCTTTGTGAAACGGACCCCAGGTGTGTTCTTAACTTGCTATTTGTTGTTACGTTTATTTTACATATTGCATTTCTAGCATTCAGGTGCATCATATACACATTAGGTAGGTTTACGCTGCCTGCAGGCATCATGATCACATCATCCATTGACATGAATATTAAGTAGCCATGTGGAACACGCAGTCTCTTCACAATATGATTCCATCAGACCTTATATTACACTATTTAACCCAAGTCGGCACCTATGCAGTCCCATTATGTTTTACAGACATTTGTAGTTCACTAATAACGTAAAACATGTTGTTTATGCTTCATTTTGCTGAACTTTCACTTCTCTTTGTATAGTGCGTCAGGCACTTCATTCAGCACGGTTTTCCTCCCCCTCGGAGGGCTATTTAGAAATTGGAGATTATATGGCAGGTCTCAATGTGCTTATAAAATTAAGTGAGAAAAGAAATAATGGATCATATTCGACACATGAGATCCGCACATCAACTACCGCAACAACATCTCAGCAGTCAAATTTTACTGAAAAGAGATGAATGTAATCATTTCCTAAATTTAAAAAATGATTGTATCTAACGAAATTTACCTTTTCAATTCATAATTGTTGGCCATAACTTTGCATAAAACTTTTTCACAACGTCGGCCGAAACAAACTCCTCAGACATAGTGACCCAGCAAACATAGTGACCCAGCAAACATTTTGACGTCTATTTGACGTCTAATCAACGTCGGTCTCATGACCGAAGTCATTTCGACGGCTCTTAGACGGCATCAATTCACGTCGTTTCAACGTAGTTTCGACGGCATATCAACCTTTGTCAAAATACACATGTAATGTATTGCATTTAAAAATATGTTTACCTAAATCTAGTTTCAACTAGTGCCTACATAACTGGCATTACCACATCCATACATTCTATGACAAGCACAGCTCTTGTGCTGTATACATGTGCAACTATTCAAATT
>NC_139918.1:5052047-5122265 GCF_963514095.1 Eutrigla gurnardus
CTCGGTGTCTTTATTGTTGCGTTGTGTTTGCGCATGTGGTTGGTGCGCATTCAGTGTTTCGATTAGTTTGGTCTGCTGAGTTTGGTAAATGCACCGTTGTTATGGAGCTCGATAGTTATGTTTGAGTTTTGTCGGAGGTTTTTGTTTGCCGTGATCCGAAGAGACTGTAAGTATTACCGCCCCGGTCGCTGTTTGCGGAGTTTCCCCGTTAGGCTTCAGGGACACTTCCTCCTTTAGGCAGTGTCCGTTTGTTATTTTTCTTGTTTAAAGTGGTGGCGACGCGGTTAGTGTCGGCTGTCCTCGGGCAGCAGTCTCGGGAGCACGTCCGGAGGATTTTGTGGGGTGGCCTGTTCAGGTTGCTTCTCAAAGCCTCATGGGTTTTAGTGCGTAAATACCCGCCGCGGACCCACACGAAGACTAGGGGTGAGTTATTTAGCTTTGGTTAGGCAGTTAGGGGGATTATTCCGAGGGGCTAGTTTTGCCTCATGCGTGCGTCTGGTGGATGGATACTGTGCATTCTGTTCGGCCCGGTAAATTTGATTTGTGATGACTTCCGTGTCTGAGTTTGTTGCTGCGCCTTCAGAAGTGTTGTTGAGTAGCTGTACTAAAGAACAGTTATTGCAGATAGCTGATCATTATGAAATTGGGGTTGCAGAGAAAAAGCGAAAGGGTGAGATAAAGTTGGTTATCGTCTCTGCTTTGTTAGAGAGAGGTGTCTTTGGAAAGGGCGAACCTGTGTCTGAGATGACTTCGCTACCTGTCGGTCCGGCTGGGGCGCCAGGCTTCGTGCCGGTGTCCAACCTGACTTTTGAGCAGCAGAGAGAGTTGATGTTGTTGCAGTTTGAGCAGGAAAAATATAAACTCAAGGTCGAAATCGAGAGTAAGATGGAGATTCAAAAAATGACGTTTGAGTTGCAGAAATGTAAGTTAGACTTAATTAGAGACGGCAAGCTGAGTGAGTCGGGAGCGGAGGCTGCCTCTGTCTCTGGTGCGGTGCCGCGTTCTGGTGAGATGAGCGCAAATGTACGTTTATTGCCGAAGTTTAATGAGAGGGACCCCGATACCTTTTTTACGCTTTTTGAGCGTATTGCTGATGCGAGAGGGTGGCCGGATAGGGACCGGACTCTGATGCTGCAGTGTGTGCTTACGGGCAGGGCTCAGGAGGCATACTCTGCATTGAGTGCGACTGACTGTGTAAAATACGCTAAAGTAAAATCGTCGGTTCTGAAAGCGTACGAGCTAGTCCCTGAGGCTTATCGGCAAAAGTTCAGGAAATGGGTGAAAGGTGATAAGCAGCCTAATGTGGAGTTGGCCCGTGATTTGTTGTATCATTTCAACCGTTGGTGTACCGCTGCTGAGGTGGACAATTTTGAGGACTTGCGGGAGTTAATGGTGTTAGAGCAGTTCAAAAACTCGATTTCTCGGCGCATAGCTACGTATGTTGCTGAGCAGAAAGCAACCACTGTTCTTAGAGCAGCCGAGTTGGTGGACGATTTTGCTTTGACCCACAGTGATGCATGCTCTGGTGGGGATGCGAGACGCAGGGCTAGTAGCTATAGTAACTCGCGTTATGGTAACCATTCTTCAGCAGCTGGTCCCTTGCTTACATTTAAAAACTCGCGTGGTAGAGATGACAGCAGTAAAGTGTGTCATTACTGTCAGCAACCTGGTCATTGGAAGGACCAGTGCCCTGTTTTGAGGTCTAAGGGTAGACATAAGCCTTTCTCACCTGTACCGGCGCCTGCGTTGTCCTGTTCCAGTGTCCCGAGGCTGCAGCCGGGGTGTGTGGAGCTGGGCTGTGATGCTGGTTTTGAGCCATTTATCACTAGCGGGGTTGTATCTTTGGTCGGCAGGGATGAGCGTCTGCAGATTAGGATGTTGCGGGACACGGGTGCGAAACATTCATTTATTTTGCAGTCAGTGTTGCCTTTTTCCTCTGTTACGGAGACGGGGGATTATATTGTGATGCGTGGGATGGAGATGGGGCTGGTTCCGGTGCCACGGCATAATATAGTGCTTAACTGCGAGTTTGTTCAGGGCACTGTTGCGGTGGGAGTGCGCCACGCGTTACCTGTGGACGGTGTGGAGATGATTTTGGGAAACGATTTGGCTGGTGGTGCTGTATGGGCGAATGTGCCGCCGCCTCCTCTGGTTACTGCGAGACCGTTGTTAGCTGGGGCGCGGGATGACAGTGGCCGGAGGTTTTCCCTGTTTGCGCTGTGACGCGCGCTCAGAGCCGTGCTGTAGCGTCTCCAGACTCACGTGAAAGTGAGGATAAGAAGTGTGAGTTTGTGGTGCCTTTGCCT
This sequence comes from Eutrigla gurnardus, assembly GCF_963514095.1. Taxonomy (NCBI): domain Eukaryota; kingdom Metazoa; phylum Chordata; class Actinopteri; order Perciformes; family Triglidae; genus Eutrigla; species Eutrigla gurnardus. Next base: position 5,054,354 of record NC_139918.1, read on the forward strand.
GATCTGCCTCCGTCTGTTTCTCGGGAGGAGTGGGTAGAATGTCAGCAGTCTGACCCGACTCTGTCCGCTTTGCGGGGTGGTGTTCTTCCTGGAGAGCAGGTGCGGGATGTTGCGCATGGCTATTTCCTCCAGAAGGGCTTGCTTGTACGGAAGTGGGTGCCATGTGAAGGTGATTTTGTCGGGGAACCAGTGTTCCAGGTCGTTGCACCGGAGAAGTTTCGTCACTTGGTAATGAAAATTGCGCATGATGACTCTGGTCATTTAGGAGTGAGGAAGACCTACGATCGTGTCTTGCGGTATTTTTTTTGGCCTAAGCTGAAGAGTGATGTTGCCAGGTATATTAAGTCGTGCCATACCTGTCAACGCACTAGTAAGCCGAGTCAGTCGATAAAGCCAGCACCGCTTTATCCAATCCCAGCTGTTAGTCAGCCGTTCGAGCATTTGGTCATTGACTGTGTGGGACCGTTGCCGTGGCCGATAAGCCGTTTAAGATTCAGGTAGATGCCAGCCAGGTGGGCGCCGGGGCAGTTTTGCTGCAAGAAACGGATGGTGTTGATAGACCTGTGTGTTACTTTTCCAAAAAGTTTAACTCATACCAGCGTAACTATTCAACTATTGAGATGGAAGCACTGGCTCTGATTTGGGCACTTCAAAATTTTGAAGTTTATGTTGGTGTTGGGAGTGGTCCCTTGGTCGTTTACACCGATCATAATCCTCTGACGTTTCTGGGTTCACTGCGTTGTCCGAATCAGCGTCTCATGCGGTGGTCTCTGCTCCTGCAGGCACACAGTTTAGATGTGCGGCACATTAAAGGCAAAGACAACATTATGGCGGATGCTCTTTCCCGTGCCCCCGTGGGCTAAGTGAAATGTGTTTAAGCATCATGTTGGTTTTTGTATATTGTGTTATGTATTTACTAACATGTTTTTTTTTGGTTACGCGTTCCCTTTTGGGGACCCCGTCTTAAGGGGGGGGGGGGGGGGGGGGGTGTGGCGACCCCTGTGGACAGTGGTCTAGTGTGGGTTGCTGGTTGGCAGGGGGTTGGGCCAGCCTGGCAATCTAAGCAACTGAGGACACCTGGGCCGGTGATCTTGTTGCCTTAAAAGCAGGTTTTCATGCATTTGTCTCTCTCTTCTCTCTCCCTGCAGACAGATGCTGACCTGTCTCCCCGATGGCGCGGCAGCTTTAAACTTTGGTTCCCGTTATCTTCATTTATGCATTATACAACATCCACACACTACATTCACCATGCACGCACATCCTACACCACTGATTATACTGACTTCCACACCTCATGTTATTGTCTTTTCGATTCATTTATGTGATTGATTTAAATAAATATCTTTGGTTATTCCTTTGAAACGGTGCATCTCTGTTGTTTTTGTCATGGCATTGAGCCAGCTGTGACACTATTAAAAACAAAACTAAACAAAAAATAACTATTGACTCTATGGGCCCTAGTTCCGTGGCGCAGCGCAGGGCGGCACAGGGTGGCGGAGCCGGCGCAATGCAAGTTTCGACCCGCGCAGCCTTGCGCACCGTCAGTTTGGCAGTTTGGTGGATCGCCTGCGCCAAGATGGGTGTGGCGGCGCAGCAGGGGGAGGCATCACAGATTCAGCTTGGCGTAGCGGAAGTTTCGTGGCAAAAAGCCTCGCCGAGACTGCGCTGAAAGCTCGCCAGCTCCAACCTGGTCTACTCTCGGCGCAAGGCGTAAATAAAGTCCATTCATTCAATGCGAATCACAGCTGGCGGAGTGGAAGTTTGGCTGACGGTGCACAGTGCGCACACGTCACTGAGACCTCACAGGCAGGTTTCCACAGTTCCAGGCACATTTAAATGCAATACATAATCACAACAAACACTATTTAATGCAACTAATTGAATCAACACGTGAATTTATATCTATATAGATTGTCCCGTCACATCTGACGTCAGATCAAAGGCGGATGGCACGCGTAACGGAAACTCAGCCTCTCGGACCAAAACTTCTCCCTCTCTCTCTGTTTTTTATAATATGGGCATTGTTATTATTATGATACGCACGCACAGCGCGTGATGCGCGTGGTGGGAGCGGCGGCGCTGCTTCTGTCATCGGGTTTTCAAGTGACGGATCTTGCACTGAACCTCCCCTAACGCATTAAAGGTGAGGAGAGGAGCTCATTTGATTGGTGAAGATCTGAATCGGCTGTATTAATCCCAGTCCACGCCTCGTCTCCTCCTCGTCTCCCACTCACGCCTTCTTCTCCTCCCTCTTTCCCATTTGCGCCGGTGGGCGAGACGGGAGGTGTGCCTGCGCGAGCCTGCGCGGTGCACGAAACTTGCAAAGTCCAGGCGGACACACCCCGTCGGCGCGGCGCAGGTGCGCTGAAAGCTGACTGCGCCTGGTCTACGAAACTAGGGCCCATTATGTGAAATGCTAGTTTTTTCCCCTGTTTTCATGGCCTGGGCTGTGTCAATGATTAGCAACAACATTGTTTTTTTATGCACTTTTATTTTTGTGTGTCAAATAAAAAAAACAACAACTTCCATTGGTTACTTTAGAGGACACAAATGTCACCTTCCGAAAACTGCTATAAAAGTTATATTTCTGGCCACACATTTAATTGTAAACGTATTATAGGAACTGAGGTTCAATCAAGAACATTAGTTACAATAACACACCCTTACCAAAATGTATGCCATGTATTTAAGGACCAAAATTATCAAAACATTTAAGTTAAAAGCCAGAAATATCCCTACGGTTGCACAAGGATTAAATACATGTATTGGCTACAAAAGGATGTAGTACAGTTTAACAGTTCTTGTATTATTGAGTATTCAATATGAAATTAACATAACAATCTAACTTGTTTTTTAGTTATCTACCGTGCAAAAGGTGGGGATGGGGAAAGCAGCTGTCCCTCTCCTAAAAATGATCCTGCAGCAGGTAGGTTAATTCATTTAATTCAAGTTTTTTTTCAGGATAAATTTGGATTTATTTATTTATTTCTATTATGGTTAATATTAAATAATTATTATGGTGTCAATAACCTACATTACAATATTATATTATCTTATCTTCTACAGGATAAAACCCGTGTCCAGCTTTGCCTGTGGAGGGAGGCAGCAATCTTAGAGAAATCATTGCAGCTGGGGACCATTGTCAAAGTCACACACCTGAGATCGAAACACTCAGACTACGGCCTCCAGCTGCACAGCACAAATTTTTCACAGCTACAAGTAGGCTTATTTGTTGTCATTGTTTCTGTTTGTTTGTTTGTTTGTAACAATTTTGGAACACAGTGGACGTGATTGAGAATTATATCAGGCAAACACTTACATGTCAATGTCTAAGAATAGTCAGTATAATATGTAATAAAAATGTCATAAAAAATCTGTATATATGTAATTAAAAATATCATAAAAAGTCAATGTATAATATGTTATTAAAAATGTCATAAAAAGTAATGTTATAATATGTTATTAAAAATATAAAAAGTCAGTATAATATGTCATTAAAAATGTCATAAAAGTCAGTATAATATGTAAATAAAAATGTCATAAAAAGTCAATATAATAAAAATGCCATAAAAAGTCAGTATATGTCATAAAAATGTCATAAAAAGTCAGTATAATATGTTATCAAAAATATAAAAAGTCAGTATAATATGTCATTAAAAATGTCATAAAAGTCAGTATAATATGTAATTAAAAATGTCATAAAAAGTCAATATAATAAAAATGCCATAAAAAGTCAGTATAATATGTCATAAAAATGTCATAAAAAGTCAGTATAATATGTTATTAAAAATGTCATAAAAAAACACAATATGTTATTAAAAATGTCATAAAAAGTCAAAGTATAATAATGAAATAAAAGGTCATTGTATAGTTGATAAAACAGTAAAAAATATATTTGTATTTCATTTTGTTATTACATTTTTTTAAAAGTGTATGAAAAGTTGATCTAATATGGTATCTGATGTTTACTTTTTCTCAATGGGAGGTCTCAACTGTGATTAAGGAGATCGTGGGGGCCACGGGGGTCATTGAAGCTGAGGGGGAGGATGGAGCCCTCGACCTCCTTTTGGAGGACGCACGCGTCCTCATAATAACGGAGGAACTGTGGGCTCCTATTGAGGCCGGGATGGTGGAGGTGCCTCTGATGGTGGAGGTCACTCTCATTGTTCAGTTAATCTTGTTGTTTTTCATATTGTTCCTTTCGTTCAATTAACTGTTTAATTCAATGTGTTCAACTGTTCAATTTTGTTATTTTGTCATTACATTAATCAAATGTCCTACCTTGTTGCCGTTGTGTCAATTACACCATATTAGAGATTTTAAAAGCTTTTTGAATATTAATTTTGACTTATCCTATTATTAGATTTATCCCAGCAAACATTTTCTCGACCTGCGTCTAGATGAAGACGTCCAATCGACGTCGCGTCACGCCGTGACTTTAATTCGACTGTTTTTCAACATCATAAAATAATATCATGGCAAATATGACCTAATTCAATATGCATTTTAGAGCGGTTTAACTGAATAAACACGGCCAGAAAACGTTTTCTCGACCTGCGTCTAGATGAAGACGTCCAATCGACGTCGCGTCACGACGTGACTTTAATTCGACTTTTTTTCGACATGATAACATTAGGGGGAATACGATCTCAAAGAAAACATATTTAACTGAAAAAACACTGTCAAGAATGATTTCCTCTATCTACTGCTGTGTCGAGATGCAGATATCCAATCATGTCGGGACGTCTGATTAACGTCGGGCAGGCAGGTTGATTTGATGTCTACCTGAGGGGCTGAAATGACCAACGTCATTTAGACGTTGTTTCAACGACATATCAACGCACAAATGTTAAAAACTATTCGAAATAATGGAAATATGTTCATGAATTTAAGAAAATAATGTAGTATCATATTGGCAATGTGGGCTAAAATGTTTGTGATTCTAGCATCGATCTAGGAACTATTTTTCCTCGCGTAGTTAGCGCACCTAGCTGTTTCCTACGCATGCGCAAGAAGAACTTTGCAGTGTCTCAGTTGACGAGGAGGAGACAGACACCTGTGAAAGGTGAGTTACTAAAAGTACTGTAATTTAAAATGAAACCGTGTTTGGTAAGACAATGGGCCCTAGTTTCGTAGACCAGGCGCAGTCAGCTTTCAGCGCACCTGCGCCGCGCCGACGGGGTGTGTCCGCCTGGACTTTGCAAGTTTCGTGCACCACGCAGGCTCGCGCAGGCACACCTCCCGTCTCGCCCACCGGCGCAAGTGGGAAAGAGGGAGGAGAAGAAGGCGTGAGTGGGAGACGAGGAGGAGACGAGGCGTGGACTGGGATTAATACAGCCGATTCAGATCTTCACCAATCAAATGAGCTCCTCTCCTCTCCTTTAATGCGTTAGGGGAGGCTCAGTGCAAGATCCGTCACTTGACAACCCGATGACAGAAGCAGCGCCGCCGCTGTGCGTGCGTATCATAATAATAACAGTGCCCATATTATAAAAAACAGGAGAGAGAGAGGGAGATGTTTTGGTCCGAGAGGCTGAGTTTCCGTTACGCGTGCCATCCGCCTTTGATCTGACGTCAGATGTGACGGGACAAACTATATAGATATAAATTCACGTGTTGATTCAATTAGTTGCATTAAATAGTGTTTGTTGTGATTATTGATTGCATTTAAATGTGCCTGGAACTGTGGAAACCTGCCTGTGAGGTCTCGGTGACGTGTGCGCACTGCGTGCCGTCAGCCAAACTTCCACTCCGCCAGCTGTGATTCGCATTGAATGAATGGACTTTATTTACGCCTTGCGCCTAAAGTAGACCAGGTTGGAGCTGGCGAGCTTTCAGCGCAGTCTCGGCGAGGCTTTTTGCCACGAAACTTCCGCTACGCCAAGCTGAATCTGTGACGCCTCCCCCTGCTGCGCCGCCACACTCATCTTGGCGCAGGCGATCCACCAAACTGCCAAACTGACGGTGCGCAAGGCTGCGCGGGTCGAAACTTGCATTGCGCCGGCTCCGCCACCCTGCGCCGCCCTGCGCTGCGCCACGAAACTAGGGCCCATTATGTTTATCAGTTGCATGTTAGAGTTTTGATTTTGTTGCTGCATCGTGTATTGTTACAGATAGCTGTTTTATTTTTGCTTTTATCCGTAACCGAGCGGCGGCTAGCAGCCGACTTAGCTGCCGTGTGAAACTAGCCCTAAGTTAGCTCACAGGCTACGTGAGGTGCTCGATGCTAAACCGAGCCGAACATCTGTGCAACTCTCGGTTTAGCATCGTTACAGAACCATAACACTTTAAGGGGCGAAAACGTTATTTTTTCTCCGTCTTCCCCGGTTTCAAGAATATTTGCATCTAGACGGATCCACCGAAACACTGTAGTTCATATGCCAGGCCTATAGGTGTCGCTTGACATACACCAAAAACGGGACGGAGAGATGGAGCATGCGCATTAGGTTTTCGCTCTATAATTTGTTCTTGCCATCTATAAAGTGCATTTAACATCTGAATAGGCGCTCTGTAAAAATGTTTATTTTTTTCTTATGCCCTCTCTCCAGCTGCTGTGAAGAGATGGAGTCCAAAGGCCACAGATGCAGAAACAGAAAGTGTGATTCAGAACCACCTTAAACATGCCCCAGCAAGGCGCGTCAATAAAAAAAGTCAATAAAACATTTGTTCCAATATACATGTTCGTTTTTTATTCAATTATTCAATATATAGATAACTCGTTACATATATCTGGTCCTGAATGCTGTCTTTTTTTTTTTTTACCTGAGATTAGTCCATGTATTACTTGTATTTTACAGTATGGGTGAACGTTACTCAAGTATTTTTAACTTTATCACAGGTGAGTTTATTTACTATGAAAGTTTTGACCAGGTTCACCATTCCTTTTGATATTTTAAGTTGGCAAATGTGAAATTTGCTGGTGTTGTCTATTGGACTTTTTGACCTCTTTGCATTTTAAGGATTTTTTTGCTGAAATTGATAAGTTAATTTAAATATTTGTAGATTAGAGCATTAAGAATTGCACATGTATACAGCACAAGAGATGTGCTTGTCATAGAATGTATGGATGTGGTAATGCCAGTTATGTAGGCATTAATTGAAACTAGATTTAGGTAAACATTTTTAAATGCAATACATTACATGTGTATTTTGACAAAGGTCAATATGCCGTCGAAATGACGTCGGTCATGAGAACGGCGTCAGAAAAACTTTAATTTCAGCACCTCTGGTAGACGTCGAATCGACCTGCCTGACCGACGTTGATTAGACGTCAAAATGTTTGCTGGGATGTAGATGACAACATATTAGGCTTATTATACATTATAAATGAACACATTTTTACATTACTTCAAATAAATTCATACACATAAGCAATATCACACAAGAGACTTAGGGCCCTAGTTTCGTAGACCAGGCGCAGTCAGCACTCAGCGCACGTGCGCCACGCCGACGGTGTGTGTCCGCCTGGACTTTGCAAGTTTCGTGCACCGCGCAGGCTAGCGCAGGCACACCTCGAAGAAGGCGTGAGTGGGAGACGAGGAGGAGACGAGGCGTGGACTGGGATTAATACAGCCGATTCAGATCTTCACCAATCAAATTATCTCCTCTCCTCACCTTTAATGCGTTAGGGGAGGTTCAGTGCAAGTTCCACTTGACAACCCGATGACAGAAGCAACGCCGCCGCTCCCACCACGCGCATCATATCATAATAATAACAATGCCGATATTATAAAAAACAGGACAGAGAGAGGGAGATGTTTTGGTCCGAGAGGCTGAGTTTCCGTTACGCGTGCCATCCGCCTTTGATCTGACGTCAGATGTGACGGGACAATCTATATAGATATAAATTCACATGTTGGAACTGTGGAAACCTGCCTGTGAGGTCTCGGTGACGTGTGTGCACTGCGTGCCGTCAGCCAAACTTCCACTCCGCCAGCTGTAATTCGCCTTGAATGAATGGACTTTATTTGCGCCTTGCTTCGAGAGTAGACCAGGTTGGAGCTGGCGGGCTTTCGGCGAAGTCTCGGCGAGGCTTTTTGCCACGAAACTTCTGCTACGCCAAGCTGAATCTGTGACACCTCCCCCTGCTGCGCCGCCACACCCATCTTGGCGCAGGCGATCCACCAAACTGCCAAACTGACTGTGCGCAAGGCTGCGTGGGTCGAAACTTGCATTGCACAGGCTCCGCCACCCTGCGCCGCCCTGCGCTGCGCCACCCTGCGCCGCCCTGCGCTGCGCCACGAAACTAGGGCCCTGAGAGATGTAGTGATTATAATCTAGCATGTACAAGTGCAGCCCACACTTAACCCCAACCTTTTACCGCTGCAATTACTACTGTTGAGTGGCAGGAAGTGGGTCTGACTAAATCAGGTACATCTGTACATTTTATTTTGTTTTATTGTGTCATTTATTGTGATGTTACCATGTGAATAGATGATAAGATAAGACAAACCTTTTTTGATCCCCAGAGGAGAAATCTGTTTGTTACAGCAGCACAAAAAGGCAACAGTACACATAAATGAATAAATAATGAAATAAAATAAGAGAAAGAAGAATACATAATATTAACAGGTATGTAAATAATAAAATACAAATATAAAGTATGACATTTTTTATTTATTGAAAAAGATTTTGCCAAATGCTCAGGAAAGTAAAACCAGTGACACTCCTGCCATTTAGCTGTCTATCCAGTCCTGACAAAGTCTTCTGCCTTGAAATGACAGCTGCAGACAACTGTTGAATGGATGAGGGGAAATCTGTGTTAGTGTCCATACCTTTATCTTTTGGGAACATATTCACCTGGCCATCACAATGCAATTCAGCATGGTTTTGGAGGTACAATTGAGGCATAGATTAAGTTAATTTCAGTTAAGTTAATGCTAGGCCTATGTCACTTTAGCCTCATGAAACAATAATAATAATCAAAGCTGGGAGCGGGAATGAACAGGCCCTCACGTCTGGCGCATATTGGGGAACCCAGCAATGGAACCATGGCAATGCAGGTCAATGAAGATGCACATTCATTGTACTAATACTACATCACTACTTGTACTTGTACTTGTACTTGTACTACTACTACTACTGCTTCTACTACTAGCCTACTACTGATACTACGTCCACTACTTGTACTTGTACTAGTACTACTACTACGTCTACTACTAGCCTAATTCTGATACTACTTCCACTACTTCTACTCCTCCTACTACTACTTTTACTACTAGTTCTACTATAACATCTTTATGAATATTCTCTTCAACTATTCAGCTTTTACATACTTTTGCACATATTCAGCTTTTTGAATATTCTCTTCAACCATTCAGCTTTTTCATACTTTTGCACATTTTCAGCTTTTTTTAACATTCTCTTGAAATATTCAGCTTTTTTAATATTTTCTTCAAATATTCTGCTTTTTTAATATTTTCTTCAAATATTCAGCTTTTTTTTCAGTGTTGCTTCAGCATTAAAGCATTTCCACGTATTTCCGCAGGAAATGCATTTTCTAGTTGGTGGAAATGCTTTAAAGCATTTCCAACCTATGTTATCCTAATCTTTATTTTTCATATTATTATTCTTCTTCCGTACGTTTTTCGGTCGCCTCTAACTTCTACATACTTTCAGCTACAAAAACCATTCAACTATCAAAATGTTCAGCTCTTTCAGCTCTTTTATGCTCACCTTCAACCTTTTTTCTACCTTTCATACTTTTTCATATATTCAGTTTTTTCCATATTTTTTTTTCAATGCATTCCTATGGAGATCAGCCTAAAAACCTCTTTAACATCCTCCTCTTTGAACTCCGACTAGTTTCACATACTTCCACCTACAGACTCCATTTAAACTTTAAACAATCTACAAGACTTTGAACTATAAAACTCTTTATCAGTTTTTTGATATCTTTTACAGTTTTTCTATAATCACAGTTTATGTTTTATGGTTTTTTCAGACCTCATCAGAGTTTATAATGGGTGTGTATTGCGCCTGCTAGAGTGCGTGACATCATCGTTAGAGTGTGAGGGCTCCTCGACATACTTCAGCTTTTTTTTCTTTCCAAACTCCTCCCGGCCACAATTTTCACTCTACACACGTGATCTTTTCCAATTTTGTAGAGAAACTTGTCCTGTCTCTCTCAATGTGATCAAAAACTCTGTGAGATTTACAGAATTTGAACTAGCAACCTCTAAGCGCGGCCACGTCGGTTTTTCCTCCCATTGACTTACAATACAAATTGAGAAACAGATTTTCAAAGAAACCTGAAATGAGCAGCATTTCTAACTCGCCCTAGCGTCCACATTTCTGAGACTAGGAAAAAATAAAAGTGATCAGTGTCTTCAGCAGAGTCTTGTAGCGCTAACGGTGCGAAAATTTTGGCAATACGACTTTCTGTGTGAGCGTGAGAAGCTTTTGTTCGGACCCTCCGAAATGGAGGAATAGAGACAGGCTCTAGACAGTTACACAGGCGCGTAGATGGCTTTGATCTCTGTGGCTTTGATCTTTAGAAGTGACAGCAGGTGTGCTCTGATTGGCGGACAGGAGCAACAGACAGTAGCAGTCAGTGGGATTTGTAGTTTTTTTTGTCAAACATCGTCTGCTGAGGCATACTTTCACCTAGAAACTCCATTTAAACTTTAAAATGTATACACAAGTCTGTCTATCTCTCTCTGTCTCACTCTCTGTCTGTCTGACTACTACTACTACTACTTCTACTACTAGCCTACTACTGATACTACGTCCACTGCTCGTACTTGTACTAGTACTACTACTACTGCTACTACTAGCCTACTACTGATACTATGTCCACTACTTGTAATAGTACTACTACTAATACTACTAGTACTAGCCTACTACTGATACTACCTCCACTACTTGTAGTAGTACTACTACTACTACTACTACTACTTCTTCTACTAGCCTACTGCTCATACTACTTCTAATACTTCTACTACTAGCCTACTACTGATACTTCCTCCACTACTTGTAACAGTACTACTACTAATACTACTAGTACTAGCCTACTACTGATACTTCCTCCACTACTTGTAGTAGTAGGACTACTACTACTACTTCTTCTACTACTGATACTACGTCCACTACTTGAACTTGTACTAGTACTACTACTGATACTATGTCCACTACTTGTAATAGTACTACTACTACTACTACTAGCCTACTACTGATACTACCTCCACTACTACTATGTCTACTACTGATACTACGTCCACTACTTGAACTTTTACTCGTACTACTACTCCTTTTGCTACTAGCCTACTACTGATACCATGTCCACTACTTGTACTTGTACTAGTACTAGTACTACTTCTAGTTTACTACTGATACTACCTCCACTACTTGTAGTAGTACTAGGACTACTACTACTAGTACTTCTACTTCTACTACTACTAATACTACTAATACTTGTACTAATATTACTAGTACTAGTAGTACTTCTACTTCTACTACTACTAATAATACTAATACTTGTACTAATATTACTAGTACTACTGCTAATACTACTGCTACTACTAATACTACTTTTACTAATAATACTAGTATTACTGCTACTACTACTACTACTGATACTACTCCTACTACTTCTATTAGTACCCTACTAATACTAAAAACAAAAAGAACATTCAAATATTAAAATGTTCAGCTCTTTATGGACATTTCAACATGTCTTCAACATTTTTTTGCCTTTCATATTCTTTTCAAATATTCAGGTTTTTCATATTTGTTCAGCTATTTAGCTTATTTCATACATTTGCAGATATTAAGCTTTCTTAATATTATTTTCAAATATTTAGCTTTTTTCATAATTTTGCACATGTTCAGCTTTTTCAAAATTCTCTTCAACTATTCAGCTTTTTGAATATTCTCTTCAACTATTCAGCTTTTTCAAAATTCCCTTCAACTATTCAGCTTTTTGAATATTCTCTTCAACTATTCAGCTTTTTGAATATTCTCTTCAACTATTCAGCTTTTTCAAAATTCTCTTCAACTATTCAGCTTTTTGAATATTCTCTTCAACTATTCAGCTTTTTCAAACTTTTGCACATATTCAGCTTTTTTTAATATTCTCTTGAAATATTCAGCTTTTTTAATATTTTCTTCAAATACTCTGCTTTTTTAATATTTTCTTCAAATATTCAGCTTTTTTTTCAGTGTTGCTTCAGCATTAAAGCATTTCCACGTATTTCCGCAGGAAATGCATTTTCTAGTTATTATTATTCTTCCGTACGTTTTTCAGTCGCATCTAGCTTCTGCATACTTTCAGCTACAAAAACCATTCAACTATCAAAATGTTCAGCTTTTTCAGCTCTTTTATGCTCACCTTCAACCTTTTTCTACCTTTCATACTTTTTCATATATTCAGCCTTTTCCATATTTTTTTTCAATGCATTCCTATGGAGATCAGCCTAAAAACCTCTTTAACATCCTCCTCTTTGAACTCCGACTATTTTCACATACTTCCACCTACAGACTCCATTTAAACTTTAAACAATCTACAAGACTTTGAACTATAAAACTCTTATTCAGTTTTTTGATATCTTTTACAGTTTTTCTATAATCACCGTTTATGTTTTATGTTTTTTTCAGACCTCATCAGAGTTTATAATGGGTGTGTATTGCGCGTGCTAGAGTGGGTGACATCATCGCTTAAGGCTGAGTTATGCTTCCACGTCGACACAACGCAAGGGGGCTTGCGGACCCCTTACGTCCTTGCGGACCCCCCTTACGTCCAACGCAAGGGCCTGACGTGTGCCTCCCATAAATCCTAGACGCGCGTCGAGGCGACGCAACACAAACGCAACACCAACGCAGCGGCATTGGCTGTGATTGGTCCGCTAACTACATCCGCTGGAGACCGCTATCCGGTTTTCACTCATAAACACCGCCATATAAACTTTTAAAAGGCTACTTTTATTGTTTGCACCTTGTTTTATTGTTTGCACCTTGTCGCTTTTGCACAAAGAAATAAAACACCAAGTTCTGAAAAATTGTGGACGTTTAAAGCCGGAAAGTAAACAAATAGGCTATAACGAGGCTACGACGATATACGTCAAGAGTCTCGGTCGGTCGGTCAGTCTTTACAAAAAACATAGCGCCCGTTACCGGTGTGGCTTTGAATTGCATTTCGACACGTAAACCCAACGCAGAACCATCACGGTCTCCCAGCAACTGCGTGGCCGTTGCGTGATCACTACGCGGAAGCATAATCAGGGCTTTAGAGTGTGAGAGCAGCCCAAAACACTTTTTTTTCTTTCCAAACTCCTCCCGGCCACAATTTACACTCTACACACGTGATATTTTCTAATTTTGTAGACAAACTTGTCCTGTCTCTCACAATGTGCTCAAAAACTCTGTGACATTTACAGAATTTGAACTAGCAACCTCTAAGCGCGGCCACGTCGGTTTTTCTGCCAATACACTACTCCTAATACAAATTGAGAAGCAGATTTTCACAGAAACCTGAAACCAGGGCCATTTCTAACTCGCCCTAGCGTCCACATTTCTGACACTAGGAAAATATAAAAGTGATCAGTGTCTTCAGCAGAGTCTTGTGGCGCTAACCGTGCGAAAATGTTGGCAATACGAGTTTCAGTGTGAGCGTGGGAAGCTTTTGTTCGGACCCTCCGCAAAGCCAAAATGGAGGAATAGAGACAGGCTCTAGACAGTTACACAGGCGCGTAGAGGGCTTTGATCTCTGTGGCTTTGATCTTGAGAAGTGACAGCAGGTGTGCTCTGATTGGCGGACAGGAGCAGTCAGTGGGATTTGTAGTTTTTTTTGTCAAACATCTTCTGCTCAGGTATACTTTCACCTAGAAACTCCATTTAAACTTTAAAATTTAGACACAAGTCTGTCTATCTCTCTCTGTCTCACTCTCTGTCTGTCTGACTACTACTACAACTACTTTTACTACTAGCCTACTAGTGATACTACATCCACTGCTCGTACTTGTACTAGTACTACTACTACTTCTTCTGCTAGCCTACTACTGATACTACGTCCACTACTTGTACTTGTACTTGTACTACTACTACTACTACTAGCCTACTACTGATACTATGTCCACTACTTGTAATAGTACTACTACTAATACTACTACTACTAGCCTACTACTGATACTACCTCCACTACTTGTAGTAGTACTAGTACTACTATTACTACTACTACTTCTACTACTAGCCTACTACTGATACTACTTCTAATACTTCTACTACTAGTCTACTACTGATACTACCTCCACTACTTGTAGTAGTAGTACTACTACTACTACTTCTTCTACTACTGATACTACGTCCACTACTTGAACTTGTACTAGTACTACTACTCCTTTTGATACCATGTCCACTACTTGTACTTGTACTAGTACTAGTACTACTTCTAGTATTAATATCATAATTCAACAAGGCCTTTGTGTACATTGAGCAGGTTTCATTTTTATACTTCCTGTACTGTGGTGTTTGTTAAAGAGTACATCCTCCACGGCTGGTATTGATTACTGTGATATACTCTCCTTCTGTCCTTTATGAGGCAGAGCTTCATCAGAAATTAGAGTCTGCTTTTAAAAGTCAGTTTCGTGCTCACCAGCCTGCAGTTCTCCATGTGCTTCTTCAGCCCTTCCACAGTCTTCCTGCTCACACTTTTACATTTCGGACAGGTGACTCGGCCTGCCACGATCTGGAGCTGCCAACGCTCCTCTGGACTTCCTGGCGGACGACAACAAACAGAACATTTTACTTTACGCAGTAAAACATTTAAAAAAGACTGCAGCATGCTTCTTGCCTTTTTTAATACGTTTGAATAATGAGTTATTTAATGCATGTTAACTGTGTTCCTGCTCTGGTCTCACCTGGAGGGTAGGTCGGGGGCTCCTTCTTGGTTGAGAGGACGGGGGTTTCTGATCCTCGATTGGTTGGACCGTTGAGGCCTCACTAACACCGGTCGCATCCGAACCTGTAAGATTAGATTATTAGTCTTTTACTGCTTTTTCTGGAATGTTTTGTCACGTCGTTAAGAAAAATCCTTAAACTTTTACAGCTCTAGAAGTGTGTTTTTCAGCCGTTGAAGACGACCTTTGAACCAGGGCTGAAACTCGGGGCAGGAACTCTGCCTCAGAGCTTCGTTAATCCTGTCTTGGCATTATGCGGCTGCTCAGCAGGGATCATTGTTCCACACGGACCGTTTTTGAGGAAGCCGGGGCTCCAGAGTGCCACATGCCACCAAAAATCAGTGAAGTGCTGCTAAATATGTTCCTTGTTCCACCGGTGCTCCTCACATTCATCTGGTCTGTTTATGTCTGGAGCGTCATGTTTGTTTCCACACAGCATCCAGAGATAAGAACCGGTCGTTTGATCCGGTCTCCGGTTCGCCACGAGGAGCTCGCTGACGGGCCCTCCCTCTGGGCCTGGCTCCAGACGGGGGCCCCGGGCTTCCTCCAGGCCGGGTAACTCCTCTTCTTCCTTGGTTTTTAATGGGGTCTTTCTTGAACCATTCTTAGTCTGGCCCCTCACCTGAGACCAATTTGCCATGGGAATCCCTACAGGAGCACAAAGCTCCAGACAACACAGCCCTCAGGGTCATAGGGACACACAAACCACTCCACCGCGTTAAGGTGATGGTTCCCGGAGAGGTTTTTTTTTTTATTCAGGGAAAACCGGAGCACCCGGAGTAAAACCTGATAATGTTAGTTAATTAACTTTTTAGGTGGGGATGGCCGAATTAATTTGATTTTTATTCAGGGAAAACCGGCGCACCCGGAGTAAAACCAGATGATGTTAGTTCATTCACTTTTTAGGTGGGGATGGCCTAACACATTTTTTTTTATTCAGGGAAAACCGGCGCACCCGGAGTAAAACCTGATGATGTTAGTTCATTCACTTTTTAGGTGGGGATAGCCTAATACATTTTTTTTTATTCAGGGAAAACCGGCGCGCCCGGAGTAAAACCTGATGATGTTAGTTAATTCACTTTTTAGGTGGGGATGGCCTAATACATTTTTTTTTATTCAGGGAAAACCGGAGCTTCCGGAGTAAAACCTGATGATGTTAGTTCATTCACTCTTTACTTGGGAATGTTCTGGGAGAATTGCTGTTGTCTGAGGGCCTCCCGCTCTCTGTGGTAGGCGTCCACCTGTGCCCTTATTGCGGTACACTTCGCCTCCAGAGCTTTTACCTCGTCGGCTCTCTTGGAGAGCTTCGGGACTTCCTTACGAAGCTTCTCTTTCTCCCACTTGACGTCGTCTGTCTCCCTCCTCAGGGAGTCGTACAGTAAGGTCAGACCTTTTTCGTGCTTGAGAACCCTCATGAGCTCCGCAGCCTGACTCCGCAGAGCACTGTTTTCTCTGCTGAGGGCCTCATTCTTGCACTTCATGGCGTGTTGTTTGGCCTCCATGGCTTGTTGGTCGGGGGTCGTTTTCTGCAGCTGCTGCAGCTGTTTCTGCAGAGTGTTGTTCTCCTTTGTGAGAACCTTACTCTCCTCCGTCATGGATTTATAACTGGACTTTAACCCGTTCAGGAGTGTGACTTGTTGGTTCACACTCTGGATTTCTGCAGCGATGCTGTCGTTCTGCAGCTTCATGGCGTCCATCTGTTCCTCCAGCTTCTCGTTTTTGCACTTCATGGCGTGGTGTTCGGCCTCCATGGCTTGTTGGTCGGGGGTCGTTTTCTGCAGCTGCTGCAGCTGTTTCTGCAGTGTTCTCCTTTGTGAGAACCTCACTCTCCTCCGTCATGGATTTATAACTGGACTTTAACCCGTTCAGGAGTGTGACTTGTTGGTTCACACTCTGGATTTCTGCAGCGATGCTGTCGTTCTGCAGCTTCATGGCGTCCATCTGTTCCTCCAGCTTCTCGTTCTTGCACTTCATGGCGTGGTGTTCGGCCCCCATGGCTTGTTGGTCGGGGATCGTTTTCTGCAGCTGCTGCAGCTGTTTCTGCAGAGTGTTGTTCTCCTTTGTGAGAACCTTACTCTCCTCCGTCATGGATTTATAACTGGACTTTAACCCGTTCAGGAGTGTGACTTGTTGGTTCACACTCTGGACTTCTGCAGCGATGCTGTCGTTCTGCAGCTTCATGGCGTCCATCTGTTCCTCCAGCTTCTCGTTCTTGCACTTCATGGCGTGTTGTTCGGCCTCCATGGCTTGTTGGTCGGGGATCGTTTTCTGCAGCTGCTGCAGCTGTTTCTGCAGAGTGTTGTTCTCCTTTGTGAGAACCTAACTCTCCTCCGTCATGGATTTATAACTGGACTTTAACCCGTTCAGGAGTGTGACTTGTTGGTTCACACCCTGGATTTCTGCAGCGATGCTGTCGTTCTGCAGCTTCATGGCGTCCATCTGTTCCTCCAGCTTCTCGTTCTTGCACTTCATGGCGTGGTGTTCGGCCTCCATGGCTTGTTGGTCGGGGGTCGTTTTCTGCAGCTGCTCCAGCTGTTTCTGCAGAATGTTGTTCTCCTTTGTGAGAACCTCACTCTCCTCCGTCATGGATTCATAGTTGACCTTAAACCCATTCAGGAGTGTGAGTTGTTGGTTCACACTCTGGATTACTGCAGCGATGCTGTCATTCTGCAGCTTCATGGCGTCCATCTGTTCCTTCAGCTTCTCGTTCTTGATCTCAAAGTCGTCTGTGATGATGAGCGTCATGCAGGCTTCAAATTGTTGTTCTATTAGGACTTTGTTTTGTGCCACCAAGGACCTCTCTTCATCTTTCAGTTTAGCGTGAAGTTCTTGCTGGTGGTCCATGAATAAGAGCTTCTCTTTGACAACTCTTTGCTGTCTCAGTTTTTCGTTGTGTTTTTGCAGAGCTTCAATGAGCTCCTCTGTTCTGCTAAGCGACATGCGCATGTCATTGAGGCTTACACTGTCGAGCTCTCTGTTGAGACGCACATATTCCTGCTGCAGTTTGCCAGTTTGAAGTAGCAGGTCTTTTTTGGATGTTTGCATTGCGTTGTTTTTTTCCTGCAGGGTGGCGTACTGGCAGCTCATGGCTTCGTTTGAAGCCGCCATGTGATCGATGTCGACCTGCAAGGCTTCTTCATCCTGGAGGACTTTGTCAAACTGGTGATCTAGGGCCTGGTTTTGCTCCCCCAGTTTGTGATGTTCCTCCTTCAGGGTGTTTAACCTGTTGCCCATACCTGCCTGTGTCTGGGAGATATTCAACTGATCCTTGAAAATGTTCTCTAGAATAGCTTTTTAAAAAAGCTTTTGTGTTTTCTTTGTTGATATCAAAGAAATAGAGAACCAAGTTGTATCGTCTGTGTTGAAGAGATAATCGGCGTCATGTCTTTGTGGGACTGAGATGAATAACCTCTACAGACTCTGGGTGTCTGCTTGCTTTATAGGCTGTACATCAAAGGCAGTGACATCATCGTAACCAAACCATAATAGGTTCCGGTTGCTATGGCAACAATGAACTAGTTGCATTTTATGCATCTGACATTCACTATTTCAACATGGGCTCCCCAGAGTTACAGCAGGGGTCCCCGAATATGGAGGACTAAACATGACTTTAGTATAAATAAATAAATAGATAAATGCATAAATAAATGTATTAATAAATACAGAAATAAATAGATAAATGCATAAATAAATGAATAAATAAAATAATAAATGAATGCTTTATATGTATTTCTACATTTCTGTTCACCTACATTTATTTATTTCTGTATTTCTGTGTCCATATGTTAATGAGGTGGGAGGTCCTAACCTCAGACAGCAGCATGATTGGTTACAGGAGGTCTACTACTTCTGCCTTAGCGACGCTGATTGGTGTACAGCATGGTGTTGGCTAGCGTCCGCTCAGCTAACCGTTAGCTGCAGTTCCTTGACATTTGTTATTTATGTAGCTCCGGTTTAGTAATGGCATTTTTTGTACGAGCGATTGCGAATGAATTCCGATCATTAGCGAACGATTTAGAGAACCATGCAACCTCGTCTATGTTCAGGTCCGTCTGGATGGATTGATGGATGACTTGGCGCAGCTCAACGCCGATATGGATGTGGACATTGAGCCAGCCGTGTTAGACGGTCTTGAAGAAGTCGCTCGCCTACATCCTGTCAGACACAGAAGAAGGGACCCTTGGGCGTCCGTCGTCCAATATACCCCCCACTTTAATCCAAGTACACCTACTCTTGGGGCACACTGCTGAGGAAACAGGTGTTCGGAGGATGGCACGGTACGGAATAAGGTCATTTACTCTGCTAACGCTACACTGTCTGTTTGTCTGCTTTCCCGTTTATCTCCTTTTAAAGGTGGCAAATTCACAGAGATATTTAACCAGCTAGTGTTTATTGATGCTAATGTAACCCTTGTTACTATGTAATAACAGAGCACAGGTGAGTAGCAATCAATACTAATGACTGGACTAGTAGCAGAAGACTAAGTTTGTAAGAGCCCTTATTTGTCGGATACTTAAAGAACCACAGGCAACGATGGTTTGAGGTTTTTTGTGTGGCCACTGTTATTATAAACAAAGAGCACAATGAAAATACAACATTTGTTTACAAAACATTCAATGAAAAATAACAAACTAAAATAATAAAGCCGGCAAAAATAAAACCCTCTGTCCCCAAAGTTGGCGTTGGGGCCCTTTTCCGATCAATGTCAAGCGAATCAGTGTTTGTTTTGTCCTACCTCACCGTCCGTGAGGAAAGGGAAAGCAGGCGATTGTTGTAAAAAAACAGTAAGCTTGAATATAGGAGGAGAGTCTATGGGTTGTATCAATAACAGCGCTTTATTAGCACAAATATCAGGAAAACATATTCCGGCAGTTATACGTGCACGGACCTAAAAGTGAACTCAACATAGGGTTGAATTTACTCAAAAGGCGCTTTACAACAGAGTGCGCAGCGTATTTCAAGAGACTCCGCATGAGTCTGATTGGCTCATTCTATAGATGCAGGCGGAGCGTAATTTTAGCATGCCGCGGCCTGGTTGGAGCGCTGGGTATCTCCACCCACACTGGCTCATACGGTCCATCCCTCCGGGTGCTGTCTTCTATGTATGTGTATGTATGTTGTCGAGATGCACATATATCATATACTCCCCCCCCTGTGCGGATTCCGCTAAGGAATGTGTCCTATGTATATTGTTTGGCCCCTACCCCCGCTGCTCTCTCGCCTGTGCCTGTGGGTGTGTATGTGTGTAGTAATTTAAAACATGTGTGATTAGCTTATGTATTTACATTTTTCTCCACAAATCCCCCTTTTCACACCAACTAGGTGTGAACATTTTGTTTAAAGGTACTCTTCTCCTTCCTCGTCTTCCATGTTCAGGCTCCCATCCTCAAGTTCCTCATTAGCTAGTAGGGGCATCATATATTTTGGTGGGTCTTTTTCTTTAGTCAGTGCAGTTTGCACTATCCTGGAAACCATGGTTCTCAGACATGGAATGCAGCAGCACCCACAGGTGACTAGTATGGCCAGGAAGATGGCTATTGAGGCTGCTAAAGATATTATTACCGCTTTCCATTTTCCAAACACTAGTTCCATCCATTTGGTGAACGAGTCATCGACCCCTGATGCTTCGTGCATTTCTTTGGAGAGTGCTCTTAGGTTTTCTAATGCTCGAGTGACTGAGCCATCTGGGGCCGTGTTATTGGGGATTATGGTACAGCAAAGTTTTCCGAACATGGCACAGACACCCCCTTTTTCAGCTAGGAGCATGTCTAGCGCCATTCTATTTTGCATAGTGATGATCGATGTGGGTGCGAGCTGCTCCGCCAGCCCTTCTACTGCATCCCTAGTGGCATTAGCGAGGCGCAAAAGATTATAGTGGATATAGTTAATGCGGTCTACGTTTTTATTGGGGAGTATCCAGAGAAAGATCGATTCGAACCCTGCCCCTACTTGATTGGCCAATTTATACTCGTCTGGCACGCCTCGAGGGATACCTATGGCGTCCACGTATGTAGTCCCTCCAAATGGGTCTTGCAAGCTTGTGTCCCTTTTAGCAAGTATATGTCTTCTTCTTCGCCGGACGAGGGCGTTAGGTCCTGAGGGGTTTTTTATCACTCGACTGCCTATTAACGTAAGGGGCATCCCTAGTCTGACCATGGCGCAGGTGCCTATGGTGGTGTCGGCCTCTACTCGAGAATAGAGACGCAACCCTCCACAATAGTAAAACAGTCCCGCTCGGGCCCATGGTCCTATCACATCCCCAGATGTTGTCCTATTACACCAATCTGAGGGTATGTTTCCCACATTGACTTTTGGTTTGCTGCTGGCGAAGTTGAAACACTGATACCTGGGATCTTTTCCTTTTATGGCGGTAAAATAGCCGGCCCTAGTTTTATTATCAATGGGTGGGAAGACTGATGCCAGGGATTGGCATCCTGAGGGTGTGGCTTTTCTGGTTAAGTTCATCATACATTCATAACCTACTTTGTCTTTGTCTGGATATAAGGGGGCAGGTTCGACGAACATGGCAGGACGCGCAGCCGCGCATGCTACACATCCCGTCATGTTCTGGCGCTTAGCATTATCCGTAATCCACCTTAACCAAATGTTACTTTCTCCGAAGCCTGTAGCCATTTTTACGACGTCTAAAGGAGTTAATTCTGTGTAATCCTGGGTCATCACTATCGGACTGGTAGTGGGCGGCTTTAGGGCAGTGGAATTAGCTGTGGTCGTATTCGTTGCACTACCTTTACTAGTGGGGGCGTATTTGGGCGGGTATATGTTTACTTGTATTCCTCGTATCTGGTCTTTTCCGGTGACGTCTACTCCTAATGCGATCCATATGCGATTTTTTCCCGTGGAGCTTGCCTTAATGTTATTGATAGAGAGAGTGAGCGGATTGCCGGTTGGACTGAAATCTCTTTGGAACGAAATGTGGTCCCAAAACTCGCTGTGTGTGTGTCTGGTAAAACCGGACCAAGTCCCAGTGAACTTTGTTACTTGATACCAATCGGGACAAAATGGCTGTGAATCCACCGAGAACCCAAACCCATGTTGGTAAGCATTCCCAGTGGCCTCGCAGCTCTCCACTATTCGTGGACTATTACACAGATAGACATCGTAGCCCCGCCAACTTGCTTGGGATTCCCCGCAGTCTATCACGGAGCACAGGTCGAATGTGAACATTGTGGTATCCCCGGCAGTATAATTTAAAACTATTTTAGCACCGCACGCGACTTCGGGGATCTGGAAAGTTTTCGTTTGTTCCCTTTTGGGACGTGTTAGGTAAATGTTGGTGGAATTGTCTCGCTCTTTGTTTATTAGTTCGAGTCCTAGTAGAAGGAGTATTACCGCCACCCCGGTTACACCCATGATCACGGTGCACATCGTTTTCCCCCATGGGAGATAGTCTGCATATCTCCACCTCCGTCTTTCCTCCGGTGCAACAGACGGATCTCCGGAGAGTCTCCTAAAACTCCTCGGAGTCGTCATTTTGGGCCAAATCTGTTCTCACTTCCTGGAGTGAGCGAGTAGGTGGTGATGCTGGGGCACAATGTGTCAGGTGGTGCCAGGGAGCTCCTGCTTTTCCCTTGACCTGGACCGAGTGTGAAGTAACCTCCTTCACTTCGTACGGACCAGTCCACCTGGGGTCTGTCCACTTTCTTTTGTGAACCTTGACCCTGACCCAGTCTCCTACTTTGACTATCGTCCCCTGCTCTTCGGGATCCTTCTCCTGTGCCTTCTGCACCTGTATTGAGAGGGCTGAGACAAGAGATATTAGTTCTCTCATGTAGTCGGATTTTTCTATCTGACACACATCTAAAGGAGGTATATGTCCTCCATCACGTGGCGGGCCAGGCATTGGCCTTCCCGTCAACAACTCATGGGGCGACAGGTGCGTGCCTCCCCCTTTTGAGGTTCTCATGGCCATGAGAGCCAAAGGGAGGGCCTCCAACCATGTCATCTTACTGCCCGCACATACCTTGGCTATTTTAGCCTTCAACGTTTGATTCGCGCGTTCCACCAGTCCCTGGGACTGTGGATGGTAGACCGAACCAAAACTGTGTGCAATCCCCAGGAATGCCTCCACTTCACTCAGCATCTGATTATTAAAATGTGTCCCGTTGTCTGATCTGATACGTTTCGGTACCCCATATCTGGGTATTAGCTCTGTTTGCAACCACTTTATTACTGTCTTCCCGTCTTCTCTATTTGTGGGGATTGCTTCTACCCATCTTGAAAATCTGTCTACCATTACCAAGATGTACCTCTTTCCCTGTACTACGTTCTCCTGTCCCATATCTGTATAATCTATACTAATATCTTGGAATGGTGCGAGAGGTACGGGGTAGGATCCCATGGGCGTTTTGAATGGTTTTCTTGGGTTGTGGTTTCCACAGACGACGCATTCTTCGCAGTATAGTTTTGCCATGCTGTCTAGGTGTGGGTGCCACCAGAGTGCTGAAATGTTCAACAGTGTTTGTCTTTGTCCTTCATGGGTTGGTCCATGGGCTTCTTTTAGTAGGGTCGCTACTAGTTTTGCTGGTGCCACTATCCTTCCATCATGTGATCTCCAGAGACCTTCTTTCTTTGTGGCCCCCTTTTGTGTCCATGTCGACCATTCGTACGGGCCTGCTTGTTCTTGTATCTTTTTTAGGTCTTCTTCGGTGAGTTTAGGTTGGGGGGGCGTCAGCCTGAGTACCATTTGCTTTGGCTGATATCCTCCTGCCTTTTTGGCCGCCTGATCTGCAGCCTCGTTTCCTTGACTGATCCTGGTGCCTGTTTTCTCATGTCCTTTGCACTTCATTATGGATACTCCTCTTGGTAGGGTGATTGCTTCCACCAGCTCTTGTATTTCTCTTTGGTGTTTGATTGGGGCGTTGCTGGATGTTACGAATCCCCTCCGTTGCCACATGGGTGCATCTACTTGTGCCGCCCCATGTGCGTAAGCAGAATCTGTAAAGATGTTCACCGTCTTTCCTTTGGCCAGTTTCAAGGCTTCGGTGAGCGCCTTGACTTCTGCCATTTGCGCTGAAGCGGGTTGTGGTATTACTTCTGCTTTGAGCGTCTCATGTCTTCCATTGGAGTGTTGCTGAACCACTGCATATGATGCCTGGTTCAGTCCGTTTTCTCCTCGGTAGCAGCATCCGTCAGTGTAGAGCCAGAGTTCTGCTTTGGGATCTATGTCATTTTTCAGGTCTTGTCTGAGCTTACTTTCTTTGACCGCAAGTTCTTCACATGAATGTGGGGTTCCTTTCCCAAAGTTTCCAGCCATGTTCCTTTCGGCTGCGACAAAGGTTATATGTGGCCTGGTGCATTCTCTTTGAATCTTGGTTTTTCTGGCCATGCTGAAAGTAAACTCCTTACTTGCCAAAAATGCTGCAACTCCATGTTCAGTGTGGACCTGTAATGGGTGACACATCACTACATGTGCTGTTTTTTGGAGAGCTTTTGCTACCGCTGCAACATATCTGGCGCACATTGACTGTCCGGTTTCCACTGCGTCGAGTTTTGAAGAGTAGTATATCAACACATTCCTCTCTCCCCCTTTTTTCTGATACAAAACAGCATTTAAAAATGCATTTTGTTCAGAAACATCCAAATGGAACACTTCTGTGTAGTCCGGTGAGGTGAGTGCAGCAGCTTGGGAGAGTACTTGTTTCATGTCAGTGAATGCTTGTTCAGCTTCAGAAGTCCAGGGTAGTCGTTCTGTGAGGTTTCGAGCCCCTACCTCGTTGATCATTGTCCGCAAAGGTTGTGTCCGATTGGAGTAATCAGGTATGTGGGATCGGCTGTAGCCCGTTAGTCCCAGAAATGACAGCATGTCTGCCACCGTGGTGGGCTTTGGATGGTGTAGGATTGATTCCCTGTGGGCCGTAGATACTCCCAATCCTGATGCCGAGATTTGTCGGCCCAGGAATAGGACTTCTTCTCTGCATAGCTGCACTTTTTCTCTCTTGACTTTGTAGCCCTTTTTGTGCAGAACTGAGAACAGTAGGGCAGTGGCCTCCAGGCAGAGGGTAGATGTTTCTGCTGCCAAGAGAAGATCATCTACATATTGGATGAGCACAACCCCTGGTGGCCATTGGAGTTCTAGTAGGTGTGCTTTTAGTACCTGATTAAAGAGACCTGGCGAGTCCCTGAACCCCTGTGGCAACCGATTGTAGGTGTACTGTTTGCCCCCAAACGTGAAAGCAAACATGGCTTGTGATGTTTGTGCCAGTGGAACACTGAAGAAAGCGTTTGCCAAATCTATGACAGTGAAGTATCGAAATGCTGGGCTTAAACTTGTGAGTGCTACGTGTGGGTCTGGTACTGGATGAACATCTGGTGTCGTTGCATCATTTATAGGGCGGAAATCTTGTACCATTCTCCAGCCCTTTCCCCCTGCTTTCTGTACCGGTAATATGGGAGTATTCCATGGGGAGTGGCACTCGTATATTACCCCGACGTCCAGAAGGCCCTGTATCGTGGGGGCAATTCCCTTCATTTGATCTTGGGTTAGGGGATACTGCCGTCGATAAATAGGAGGTGCATCTGGGTCTTTCAGGGTGACAATCACTGGTTGTGTTTCCAGGGCTCCTACGTCATGGGGGGTTATAGTCCAAAATCGTGAGTTCACCGCATTCAAAACCGCTGCAGCTCCTGGGTGATCCGTACATGGGAGTCCATGTTGTCTTGGCAGTGGCAGGTGACTTTGCTCTGGTTGACCCCTCCTTCCTTGGGTCGATATGGTTTCCACCACTAGGTGGCTTCGAGGGATTTTTTGTGAGAGGTCCTTCTGGTTCACTTTCTGACCAGGTCTTTTCTGAACTGCCTTGACTCCTTGATCCTCCAGGGGGCTCCAGTGCCGTTATTCGCTGTTGCAGTCTTTCCACTTCTCTCTTCATTTCCTCTCTGTCTTGGTCTTGTACGAGGACTTCCACGCCGGCCAATGTTAGTACTGGTGCTTGAACTGCTGTGTCTGTGGTCTGTGCAGGCATAAATCTTTGGTGGGTGTAGGGAGGTGGGGCTGTTGGGGGAGGTGTTGTTTCTGGAGGCCCAGTTGTTAACTTCTCTGGCAGGACTGGATATATGCCCCCTCCCCCTCCCTGTGTCTCTTCATGTTTGTCTCCCCTCTCCATTCTTCTCTGCTGAAACAGGTCTTTTAGCATTAGGTTTGTTACTCTTGTCTCTTCTTCTTGTTCTTCAAACATCTTTTTGAGTGGTTTGAAAACTGATCGCTTGTCCT
The DNA here is from genome assembly GCF_963514095.1 of Eutrigla gurnardus. Lineage (NCBI taxonomy): Eukaryota > Metazoa > Chordata > Actinopteri > Perciformes > Triglidae > Eutrigla > Eutrigla gurnardus. The sequence goes on from NC_139918.1 coordinate 5,080,475, forward strand.
TTTCAACCTCCATGTTCTGTCGAGCTCTCTCTAATCTTTGTTTGACATCATTCACCATTATATTCATAGCTTCTCTTGATGGCAGCCCGTCCTTGGTGATCCATCCCTTTATCTCCCACCTTTTCGCTACTGATTTAACTATCTTCCCATCTCCCTTTTTACTTCTATCCTCAGTCATAACTCTAGCCTTCAAGGTCTCTACGAAGTCTTCCATTTCCCCCTCGTTCAATCCCTCAATATAATCAAAAGAATCGCTCCTAACGTTACCCAGACCAGCCCCAATCCCACTAGGTTTATTTAACAGACTCGTCTTGATAAGTTTTTCTAGTTCTAGTATCTGTCTACTCACTTCCGTTATCGTTGGTATGTGTGTCTCTGCTGTTGCTGCTGAGTGGAGAGTGTCACTTCCTAGAGCGTGCAACAGGGTGTCGGCTGCTTCCTCTTCTTCTTTGTTATCTATATCTCTGAACTCTTCTATGTCTATGTCATAAAACTCCATGCCATGTCTAAATTTTCTTGTATTACAACCACTGCCTACGCTTCTCTGCTCGACAGCGCGGTTCCGGAGAAATTGTATCGGTTTCCGAATTACAAAGTACTATAAATTTCTATTGTATTACAACCACTGCCTACGCTTCTCTGCTCGACAGCGCGGTTCCGGAGAAATTGTATCGTTTCCAAATTACAAAATACTATAAATTTCTATTGTATTACAACCACTGCCTACGCTTCTCTGCTCGACAGCGCGGTTCCGGAGAAATTGTATCGTTTCCAAATTACTATAAGTTTTCCTGTATTACAACCACTGCCTACGCTTCTCTGCTCGACAGCGAGGTCCCGGAGGAGTTGTATCGTTTCCAAATTACTATAAGTTTTCCTGTATTACAACCACTGCCTACGCTTCTCTACTTGACAGCGAGGTCCCGGAGGAGTTGTATCGGTTTCCAAATTACAAAGTACTATTTATGCAGTCTGTTGGTTAACCCAAAACACGCTATGTTCGTTAATAGAGTGACTTAATTATGTGCAAGAATTCTCATGTTTCACGGAGTGTGGTGGGTCCGCTACTTCACGATACTGTACACATAAAAGCCCTTCTATTCGTCCTTCACCTCGTGTTTTCTGTTAGGTTCAGTCACACATGTGTACACACTATGGCAGGTTTATTTTATCACTTTTGCAGAATATGTTTTCCTTCTATTTTTTAACATTTTATCCTTTAGTTAAATTTTGTCTAAAGTATTCATACTCACACTCGGTATTTGTTAATCACCTAATTTATATTTTTCAATATACAGAATTCAATTAAATAGGTTTCTGCTTACCTTTTCGGTTGAGCGCTCATGTGATCAACTTTCCCGAGAGTGGATGAATCCTTCTGGCCTCCACTTTCTTTCAGGAAGCCCCCCTCCTTCTGCAAGACAGGAGGTAGTCGTTAAAATTCTTTCCTCCTCAAGCTTTTCTCCAAACCGTCCTCTGCTACCAGATTTGTTGTAAAAAAACAGTAAGCTTGAATATAGGAGGAGAGTCTATGGGTTGTATCAATAACAGCGCTTTATTAGCACAAATATCAGGAAAACATATTCCGGCAGTTATACGTGCACGGACCTAAAAGTGAACTCAACATAGGGTTGAATTTACTCAAAAGGCGCTTTACAACAGAGTGCGCAGCGTATTTCAAGAGACTCCGCATGAGTCTGATTGGCTCATTCTATAGATGCAGGCGGAGCGTAATTTTAGCATGCCGCGGCCTGGTTGGAGCGCTGGGTATCTCCACCCACACTGGCTCATACGGTCCATCCCTCCGGGTGCTGTCTTCTATGTATGTGTATGTATGTTGTCGAGATGCACATATATCATATACTCCCCCCCTGTGCGGATTCCGCTAAGGAATGTGTCCTATGTATATTGTTTGGCCCCTACCCCCGCTGCTCTCTCGCCTGTGCCTGTGGGTGTGTATGTGTGTGTAGTAATTTAAAACATGTGTGATTAGCTTATGTATTTACATTTTTCTCCACAAATTGGATGTTTCTGAACAAAATGCATTTTTAAATGCTGTTTTGTATCACGATCCTTCGCCACGCTCAGCATTCACTACCAGTAGTTCGATGTAGCTCGCCACCCAGCTCACACTGGGAGATCTATGGGTCTTGGAGTCTGCAAAGAGTCTCTGGATTTCTGGAACATCACACGAATCGCTCCAATGGACGGTGGAACGGCTGGAACCTCATTTAAAGATGTCATGAAAAAACCTGACCTACAGACAGGTCAAAGGAAATCCAAAATATTTCGTTATAGTCACACTATCAGTGTAACTCATGTTCCTTTTCTTATTTCCTATTAATTTCTTTTACCAATCAATAACACTTCTTTGCATTAACTGGTTCAAATCACATGCTCAAAAAGGCTTAGTTGTACAACAAACAAAAGTGTTCATTTGCAGTTGTGAAACTGTAAATACATTTAAAGTGCTTCTTATAATTACATTCAAGTATTCAAAAGACTGTAGATACTCAATAACCATTTCAAGAACTGAAATCACATTAGCGACTAACACCAGATAATTTTACAAAAGTGAAAAAATTGTATATAGTACCCCTTTAATTTGGTGGAAAAACTGCATTAAATGCATTAAATATTCATAGCAACAAAGAGGCATTAAGGCTTCACGTGCTTAGCTATCTCTCCTTGCACCGGTAACATGAGAGAATGCACTAAATATTGACCTCTTTAATTACCACAAACATGAATTAAACATCAATCAATAATCTCAATCTTTTCTCAAACATATAAACAACAGTTTAGGAAAATAACAGTCTCCAGCATATAACAATTTAACTAGTAAGTGTTTCAAAAGTTTGCATATGACACCAACTAATCATGCCAGCTAAAGGCTAAATCCAACAGATAGGCCGCTAGCATTACAAAGCACAGTCTTAGATGGCTAGCACCATTAGCACCTTTTCATGGCTATCTGCAGCAATTACCCGAATATCAGCTGCCTGTATCAATTAGGTTGAACGTGAAAATCAGGCGCATTACAATTAACCGAACTGAATAAAGAGTGTTTTCACTCACCGACAAGTCATCTATCATCGAGCTTTAACGCATTTCACCTCGCCAGATCGGCGAAAATCATCCCGTCTCTCACGCTGCTCCGTTGGATGACGCAGATTTAATATAAACCGGACCGCACACAAACGGCTAGCATACGTCCGCAAACCAGAAAGTAATGACAGGAAGTAAAGCTACAAGGATGATCACCTGGGCCTCACGGGGCTCACTGATTGGCTACAAGGGAAGTCCGTTCTGTGGAGCTCTTTACAGCGACATATACTATACGGGTTGAGTACAAAACGGTTTTCAAAATAAAATGACTTATTTCAAAATAAAACGAATTGTTTTAAGGCTTTTGTTTTTAATGACTAATGAATTGTTCACTTCACATTTTAATTAAATTACTTAAAGGGTGAGTTTTGATACTAAAGGGGATATCATTTTAGAGCCTGGGCTACACTAACGTTGCTCACCTTATCTCCAAATACCACTGGGAAATATACTGTTTATCTCATAGTCTAACGTTAGGTGCACATTTGAGCATAAAATGTCTGTTAGACTGAGCTTCTAGTATAAATTGTACATGATATCATAGAACATGTATCCCTACGATAATATGTCTCCTTGCACTGCTCTGCAGAGTTTAACTTCACTAAATATGAACTAACGTTACGTCTTTCTGGTAATGGTTGAACAACTATCTAAACTTATCTTTAAGAAAATCAATCAAGCGGGGAAAGCTCAAGTTTTAAACCGTTTTGTTTTCTTTTTAAAAACTTATTTAACAAAGAAATTAAGAAGTTATTGTATCAGAAATAATAATCTAAACACAAGTACTTTTACTTTCATACTTATATTTAAGTAGGTTTTTGGCTTTAAATCAAATCCTGAATGCATGAAAAGCATTGCTTGTGAATTATTTACTTTATTTTTTCTACCTTTCAGACTTTTTCATATATTCAGCCTTTTCCATATTTTTTTTTCAATGCATTCCTATGGAGATCAGCCTAAAAACCTCTTTAACATCCTCCTCTTTGAACTCCGACTAGTTTCACATACTTCCACCTACAGACTCCATTTAAACTTTAAACAATCTACAAGACTTTGAACTATAAAACTCTTGTTCAGTTTTTTGATATCTTTTACAGTTTTTCTATAATCACAGTTTATGTTTTATGGTTTTTTCAGACCTCATCAGAGTTTATAATGGGTGTGTATTGCGCGTGCTAGAGTGGGTGACATCATCGCTTAGAGTGTGAGAGCAGCCCAAAACACTTCAGCTTTTTTTTCTTTCCAAACTCCTCCGGGCCACAATTTACACTCTACACACGTGACATTTTCCAATTTTGTAGACAAACTTGTCCTGTCTCTCACAATGTGCTCAAAAACTCTGTGATTCTATTTGAACTAGCAACCTCTAAGCGCGGCAACGTCGGTTTTTCTCCCATTCGGCTACAATACAAATTGAGAAACAGATTTTCACAGAAACCTGAAAGCAGGGCCATTTCTAACTCGCCCTAGCGTCCACATTTCTGACACTAGGAAAAAATGATCAGTGTCTTCAGCAGAGTGTTGTGGCGCTAACGGTGCGGAAATTTTGGCGATAGGAGTCTTGGTGTGAGCTTGAGAAGCTTTTGTTCGGAGCCTCCGCAAAGCCGAAATGGAGGAATAGTGACAGGCTCTAGACAGTTACACGCGCGTAGAGGGCTTTGATCTCTGTGGCTTTGATCTTTAGAAGTGACAGCAGGTGTGCTCTGATTGGCGGACAGGAGCAGCAGACAGGAGCAGTCAGTGGGATTTGTAGTTTTTTTTGTCAAACATCTTTTGCTCAGGCATACTTTCACCTAGAAACTCCATTTAAACTTTAAAATGTATACACAAGTCTGTCTATCTCTCTCTGTCTCACTCTCTGTCTGTCTGACTACTACTACTTCTACTTCTACCACTAGCCTACTACTGATACTACGTCCCCTACTTGTACTTGTACTAGTACTACAATTGCTTCTACTACTAGCCTACTAGTGATACTACGTCCACTGCTCGTACTTGTACTAGTACTACTACTACTTCTACTACTAGCCTACTACTGATACTACGTCCACTACTTGTACTTGTACTACTACTGCTACTACTAGCCTACTACTGATACTATATCCACTACTTGTAGTAGTACTACTACTAATACTACTACTACTAGCCTACTCCTGATACTACCTCCACTACTTGTAGTAGTACTAGTACTACTACTACTACTTCTACTACTAACCTACTAATGATACTACTTCTAATATTTCTACTACTAGCCTACTACTGATACTACCTCCACTACTTGAACTTGTAATCGTACTACTACTCCTTTGCTAATAGCCTACTACTGACACCATGTCCACTACTTGTACTAGTACTAGTACTGATTCTAGTTTACTACTGATACTACCTCCACTACTTGTACTTGTACTAGTACTACAACTGCTTCTACTACTAGCCTACTAGTGATACTACGTCCACTGCTCGTACTTGTACTACTACTACTTCTACTACTAGCCTACTACTGATACTACGTCCACTACTTGTACTTGTACTACTACTGCTACTACTAGCCTACTACTGATACTATATCCACTACTTGTAGTAGTACTAGAACTACTACTACTTCTTCTGCTAGCCTACTACTGATACTACATCCACTACTTGTATTTGTACTTGTACTACTACTGCTACTACTAGCCTACTACTGATACTACCTCCACTACTTGTAGTAGTACTAGTACTACTACTACTTCTTCTACTACTGATACTACGTCCACTACTTGAACTTGTACTAGTACTACTACTCCTTTGCTACTAGCTTACTACTGATACCATGTCCACTACTTGTACTTGTACTAGTACTAGTACTACTTCTAGTTTACTACTGATACTACCTCCACTACTTGTAGTAGTACTAGGACTACTACTACTAGTACTTCTACTTCTACTTCTACTACTAATACTTGTACTAATATTACTAGTACTAGTAGTACTTCTACTTATACTACTACTAATCCTACTAATACTTGTACTAATATTACTAGTACTACTGCTAATACTACTGCTACTACTAATCCTACTAATACTTGTACTAATATTACTAGTACTAGTAGTACTTCTACTTCTAATACTACTAATACTTGTACTAATATTACTAGTACTACTGCTAATACTACTGCTACTACTAATCCTACTAATACTTGTACTAATATTACTAGTACTAGTAGTACTTCTACTTCTAATACTACTAATACTTGTACTAATATTACTAGTACTACTGCTAATACTACTGCTACTACTAATACTACTTCTACTAATACTACTAGTACTACTGCTACTACTCCTACTACTTCTATTAGTACCCTACTAATACTACAAACAAAAAGAACATTCAAATATTAAAATGTTCAGCTCTTTAAGGACATTTCAACATGTCTTCAACATTTTTTTGCCTTTCATATTCTTTTCAAATATTCAGGTTTTTCATATTTGTTCAGCTATTTAGCTTTTTTCATACATTTGCAGATATTGAGCTTTGTTAATATTATTTTCAAATATTTATCTTTTTTCATAATTTTGCACATATTCAGCTTTTTCATACTTTTCACATATTCAGCTTTTTGAATTCTCTCTTCAGCTATTCAGATTTTCAAACTTTTTGCATATTCAGCTTTTTTTAATATTCTCTTCAAATATTCAGCTTTTTCATACTTTTGCACATATTCAGCTTTCAGTCAGGACCACTTTGTCAAAAAGAATCTTTATATATTTGCACAAGTTTCATTTGGCGGTATGGTACTGTTCTGGGACTCCCTGCTCTTCCACGCGCTTGCGTGGAAAGCCTGACTTCCTGCCCTTCATGAGCCATCATGAACGGCATAAGCAGGGAGCGTAGCAGCAAAGAAAACCCCCAGACAGAGCAGAGCAACCAACAAGAACAATGGTAAGGTACATAACAGATGACGGGAGGAGCTGGGGTGGAGGTGGGTTGAAAACGCCGGCAGAGGAAGCAACGAGGGAGGTCAGGCTAGAGCAGTTTAAATAGCGCGCTCTGAATGCAATTTCCCAATAGGAAGCGAGCACGGGGAGTCAGCTGAGCCGTCAGCTGATCTCCTCGGTTTTGACAGCTACGCTGTTGCTGCTGATTTAGAGCTTGATGTCGTGGCCTGCCAGAACTAACGCTACGCTTGATTGCTTAATATTATTTTCAAATATTTCGCTTTTTTCCTTAACCTTCAAATCCTCTTTATCATGCTCCACTTTGAAATGTCACTGCTTTTACATACTTACTGACTCAGCAGTCACATAGTATTGACCAGCCACCAGTCAAAATTGCCGTAAATAGAAGCCATTCAACACATTAAAAGCAATGTCTATAAATAAAAGGTAAAGTCTGATTTTCAAAGTATTTTGTATATGACGCCAGAATTTCCGAGTTCCCCTGAACGCCTCAATCAAAGTTTGCTGCGCAACACAGGAGCTTCGCCATTTTGTGCTGAGTCTTGAATGGTAAGTCACTCTCAACCTCTCTCCCAACTAATGATAGGCTACTAATGTTAATGTTTTAAGCAGTAAAAACTACAGTTATTAAGTTATAAACGTGGTTTCTAACTCATACAGAATTCTAACATGAATGTATAGGTAAAATATTTTCCCTACACAGCTGAGTAAAGCATATTGTTGGCTAGCTAATATTAGCAACGATGCTAATGCTAGCATAGCGGCCAATGCTAACTTTAGCCATGGTACCTGACAAAACAACTGGTTAGTGGTTTATTTTATTTTCGTTTTTCTTTTTAAAGATTTAATGTGATCCAGGGATCTCTTCAATCTATCTGTCTAACTAACCTTTACACTGGATAGTTTAATTTTAATTTAATTTATTGTTGAATGTGCATGTAAGGCCAGTCTACATAAAGCAGAGGTTTTACACACCAGTGTTTCCCCTACCATTGTACAGGCCTGGCGGGGCCGCCAGTCCAAGGAGACCTACCGCCAGGCCCCAAAAAAAATCAATACGCCAAAAATAAGCCACCTATCAATTCATTCATAAATCAATAATCATTTACATTAGGAGCGCCTCCGCGCAGCACACTTGACTTGCTCCGCAAGACGCGCGGCCGCAACAATCCTCGCTGCGCGCTCCCGCTACGTTCTTCTTCGTGTACTTTACGCGCTCGATGTTGTTCTGATGCCGCTCTGCCTCGTTAAACCACCATGATGTCGCTTTCTACTTTGAAAACACGTAAGTTGACACTGTATTTTGATAAGCTGTTGCACTCTTCAGACTCGTGGTGTGAGCGGAACCGGACCGGTGCCGGAACCAGACCGGTGCATTTATAAGAAAAATGCCGCTGTGTGTCTCCGTCCAAAATCCGCTTTCCTCGCGCTGCCTGCTCGCACAGATCCACTCGTCAGACATTCGAGCGTTGTCGAGAAATATATGCAGAGACGGCGCTCCTTATCTATCTACTATACAGGCTATACAGTATGCAGCCTCTACTGTAGATATTTTGTCTTAATGTGTAAGCTGCATTCAAGCACATCATATTTATTTTATATTTATTATGTCAATATTGTGGTTGTGACTTAGAGCCAGACTATCTCGATTTTATGTTAGACGAGGTGGAACATGGCAACGTGAATAATTCACACTGGACCTGTTGACATGGAAAAGATGCATGCTCACAGAGTTTGTCACATTGTTTCTTCTCTTTAACAGAACATTCACAGATCTCTACACTTTGGTAAGTAAAGCAATATTTTAACTGAAATTTAATTGACTGTAGGTAATGGTTTTATAATTTACATCCTTTTATTTTGTTTAGAAAAAACATTCATACATGATTAAAATCACGCTTTGCCTTTATTTAGTTTACTGTGACTATTGAATGCAGCATGCACTGAACAGATTATTGCAAATCTTAAAGGTCCTATAAAGAAAGAGTACTTTAGTAATACTGGTGGGGAATATTACGGGAGCTTACAGGTGTGGTCTAAAATTTCCAAGAGCGTCTGGCTGCAGACCTCCAGCGTCAGGCTGCTTCCGGTGCAGGCTCCACCGTCAGGCTGCCTCCACTGTCAGGACAGGAAATGCGTCTCTTAAATGACTCCGGCGTTCACATACACCCGAAACCACGGGTTACGTTTGCAAAGTACCGAATGATAATACCGAATGTGGATGTTTGTAATAAATTAGTTAAGCTAACGATGGCTAACGGTTGACTGACGATCAGATTATTTGTTGTGTAAAGGAAAATTACATGAGGATTTAATGTTTTGCTGTCCTTCAGTCCACTCGTTTTATACCTTTATTAATTGAAATACACATATACGTGCAGGCTCCACTCTCAGGCTGCCATGTCAGGACACACTTTTGAAGCCGCTTTGTTGTTTATTTATTTTAATTAATGTTTATTTATTTTAACTAATCAACACTAACACGAAAAACATGAATTTATACGTTGCATAAGTCTACCAGCATTGCATTAGCCTGCATCAAGTCTCAAAATAAAGTCATAGCCTATATTTACATTAGCCCATATAAAAATGAGTCTAATGGAAAATGTATTTATTCAGAGATGTTCTATAGATTTAATGATACAAGTTAATGAATGAATGAGTGGACACCTTCCTCACTCCCAAGCCACAGAGGAAACTGAGAAGCCGGTTTGTATGTTTTCAACAGGCAGACAAAGGTTTATTTACAAATAATATAAATGAAAGTGGTACTTTTATGTATATGTAAACGGTTATTTTCCTAAAAAAGTACTAACCAAGTAATGGTATAATGAAAATAAAGTGCTCACTTAAAAAACATAATGAAAATAAAATGACAAATTTGCATTCCTTTCCCCTTCTTAAAAGTTAACAATTACTGCTGATTTTGAATACTGTATTGCAAAGCAAAAGAATTGAGTATAAACAGAAATTATACAATTATATGGCTTTACAAAGGCACTGCATAGAAATTCAAAATATCAAAAAGTACACCTGCAGAAATAGGTGTAGAACTTGCACATGAATTGGCACGGAAAAGCCGTGCCTAGAATTCTGAACAGCAGAAATTACGTTTGTAGCATCTACACAGACACTCTTCAAAGCACTTTTTATTGTTGCATTGGACTTCTTACTGTGCCTCCTCTGTATGTGCTTGTGTAGCAGTATGAAGTTGTGTGGCTCTTCCCAGCCAATGGCTGTGAGAGAGCACCTTATAAAAGGCAGGCAGAAGGCACCTGGCTGTCCTCTTGCTTGACGGATCCTGGGTCACGTCACTTCCTGACGCCCTCCACTTCCGGTTTCATCTGGTGGCAGGTAGGCTGGCGGCGGCGACTGCAGTCTGTTGTTATGCTGTCCATCCAGTTGTTCATGCTGGTTATTTTATTTCAGAGGCTCGCTTGGGTGTGCTGCTGGCTGCACGCAGCTGGCTGCTCACCGTTCGCTGTGTGCTGCTCACTGTCCGCTGCTGGTCGCCCTAAGGTAGCCGAGCGCTTTGCTCTGCGCCGTGCCGATCGGGATCGTCTGACCGGTATGTAGCACAGTGATTGTAGCTTCCTCCTCCAGCCATCAGTAAGTTGCTAATATCTGTTTCTATTGTAGGGTAAAGATACCTGTGTAGCAGCACCCGCTAACCCGTCTGCAGGACATCATTGCTGCTTTGCTTTACTTCGCTTGGCTTTGCTTTACTTCGCTTGGCTTTGCTTTACTGTACTCTGGTTTGACTGTTGCTTCGCATTGCTGCTGCTTGGCGTGGCTTGGCTTTGCTGCTTTGCGTTCCACTGCTTGCCTACAGACTGTGATTTGTAACCGCCACTGCGGTGAGCTACTCCAACGCTGTCTGTCTGGCTCCTGGCTGCTCACTACAGCTGGCTAAGTGCTAGCTTCTTTGTCCAGGCCGTGTTGCTGTTTTCGGACCTGCTGCATCTTAACGTGTGTGTGTGTGTGTGTGTGTGTGTGTGTGTGTGTGTGTGTGGGTGAGAGAGTGTGTGAGAACAGTGGGAAAGTTTATTTTATTTTCTGTATGATTAGTTGCTCTTTATGGCATTTCTTTGTTTCTGTTGTAACCATTGCTTTCACTGCAACCTGTAATTCTGACTTTTATGTTGGCTTTACAGTTATTTTGGTTGCAGGTAAATTTCATTTGTGATTAGGTAGACTCTGTTACTTCTATTTGATTTGCTATTGTGTTATTAGATATTTTGTGTATTTAGTTCCTTGATTTCTTGTGTGTTTTGTGATTAGTTGCATTTAATTTCTTTTGTTTCTCACTTGTTGTCCTCTGATTCCCCCCATTCAGGTGCTGAGCCTAGGGTGGTGGATTGGTGTCCCGGTGGCGGTGTCCCTCTTGTGTTTGCACTTTTATTTTGGGTTTTGTTTCACTTTCATTTACTGCACGTGTGGTGTTCCTGGGATCCCCTTTGTTTTGGACTCATCCGCCCAGTAAGCCTCAGCCCTGATTGGTTTCCCCTTCTTTTCCCCCTGAGTGAGTAACTTATTGATATTGGTGGTTTTTTAGATTTTCGAACAGTACTTAATAAAACATGTTTTCTTTGTACCCCGAAATGCTGTCTCTGCCTCCATTGTGAAACGAACCTGAGTGCCTTTCGTTGGTTAGTAATAATAGTCTAAGAGAAAAAAAGGGTCCCTGGGTGAAACCCCCAGGGTGGCGTTGTTTGGCGTAAAGAGAAATTCATTCTTAATCAAGTGCTGTCTAAAGCACGACCCTCGTGATGCCACACTTGGATAAGTTTTTTTTATGGCAGGTCAGTCTGCAATACGGGCATTGCACCTTATTATGAAGACATTTCTTTGTGGGCCCCTGGGTAGGTGTGTTGGATGGGTTTGTAGAAGGTGTGGAGGTAGATGTTGCTGGTTGGGGAGGAGGAACAGTCGGTGTGGAGACAGGTGGAACGGTGGTTGTTGAAAGAGGGGGAGCAGCAGCTGTCGCTCCTTGGCACACATCAACGTGGATCTCCATATCTTTCTTTCTAATTATGGTTTTGCCACATAGAGGGCAATGAAATTGGCCTGTACTTCTGCAATTTAAGTTGCACCTGCATATCTTTTTGTCTAAGAGCAAAAGAAAAGTTTAAATTAGCCAACAAAAAAACATAAGAGTACACAAAGTCACAGACACAAATAAATCCATACCTTTGAATGTAATGGAATTCTTCATATGCACATCAATGTGCAGCTGAATCTTTGCCCTTTGGCTCGGCTTGTGTTTGGGGCAAAGGGGGCAGTGGAACAGCTTACAACAAGTTGTGCAGCGTTCCACTTGAAGCCCTTTACCCTCCTCATAGATTGAGTGATGCATCTACACAACACAGACAAAAGTGCCGTTAAAATATATATTTTATATGTTCTTATTTCAATAAGGAAGTGTATAAAACGAGTGGAATGAAGGATAGCCTTTAAATCATCATGTCATTTTCATTTAGACAACAAATAAGTTGGACGTCAGTCAACCGCTAGCCACCGTTAGCATAAAAAACTACAACCCATCCACGTTGGTAACTTGCGTGCGTGCGTTCACACCGAACGCGGCTAGTAAAACGACTACATGCAACCTGGTTGATGGATACATATTTTGTTACTTACTGTTGTCCCAACGGTAACGTCAATCTTTTCAATCGTCAATCTTTTTAATCGTCCTCGTCCAACCTGTCTCCTTCCAACCTCTCTTCTTCTTCTTCTTCTTCTTCTTCTTCTTCTTCTTCTTCTTCTTCTTCTTCTACTACTACTACTACTCCTTCTCCTCCTCCTCCGCCGGAGTCATTTAAGAGACGCACAAAAAGTTTGTTATTTCCTGTCCTGACAGTGGAGGCAGCCTGACGGTGGAGCCTGCACCGGAAGCAGCCTGACGGTGGAGGTCTGCAGCCAGACCCCTCTCAAAATTTCTGTCACTGTGTAAACCAAAGCATAGATGGTAATGGTATTATATCACAGTATATAAAATTCCTATGTAATTGCTTCTGAAGGGGTAAAACACTGGTATGGCATCTTTTACTGGGAACTTCTAGGACATATAAATAGTACAGAGGTATTTTTAGAACATTTATAGTGCAAAACTGCAATAGATGATTTGTTGGCGCAGCCTGCACGCATTGTGTGGTCAAGTTGTTGCTATTTTAGAGCCACTCTAGCACACATTTAGCTAATACGTACACATTCTTTTCTTGATTTGTACTCATTACAATGACAAGAAGCATGATTAGGCATGTATAGTTGACATGGGTAGTTTATATTATAATACTGTTAAATGTAAAACAATTACAATTTTTACCTGGGAGGCTTAAAGTGGACAATTACAAAAAATACCGTCTGCAATTGCACTGTCAATGACCTCTCTGCATGATCAATTAATACTTTTCAATACTACTTTTCATGAAGTTGTTTTTAATGTCATGTGCAAATAGCAAAATATTATGACTTCCCTTAATTTTAATAATAAATACCTATGTATAAATATCAGTGATGCAAAATCTGCAAGTTCTAGCTGTCACACACTACAAGTGTGAGTGAGCACAATTGCAATTACATTTATTGTTTATTTGTAAATGCTGAAATTGAATCATTAACTAGTCCTCTCCTTCGAACATTAGTATTGAATCTGCAAACTGTTTTTATTTCAGTCAGTTGCTCTTTAGAAGAAAAGTTGCTCTTCTTCATAAAAATATCTGCACTTTCAACCAGCTGGCTACACCAGAAATTTTGGCCAATTTCAATCCCAAGCATAGGATAGAGATACAGACAACATGTACTGAAAGATGAAGTATTCAGGAGTAATTTCCACTACAGTTTTGTCTTTGTAAATATCTTCTGCATTGATAACGGCAAAAAGTCTGGTCACGCCTATTTCAAAGGGCATTTACAGGCTATAGGACAGGACTGGAGACTAACTGAAATTAGCTAGTAAGAGGTAAGATTTATCAACCCATGTTCTCACTTGGGTCAGTATTTTTATTTTTGTGTGTGTGTTGATTTTGCTATCACTAAACTGATATTTCTTTGATTTACATTTTAGAATGACCTCTTTCTGCCTCATGCCCAGGTCCACATGGAATGTGAGCCCTTACACAGATTTTAAAAAAAGAAAAAGAATATAATTTCCTAAGGAGAAAAATTTAGGAGTAAATAAAAAACTTTGTGGTGCACAATGAAAATTAATAATAATTAAATTAAGTAATGTGCTTTTTGCTTAATAAAGGAACACGAGAAGACATTTACAAGCAAACTGATTTAATTCATGTAAATGTAAAATGTACACAATGTTTTATCATTATTTCTGCTTCAAAATTGTTTCAAAATAATTATTTATTTGGTAATATAATTATGTATTCTTTAAATTGATTTAAAGTGTTAATTTTGGCAGCTATTTTAGATTTAGTATTAGTCTTTTCACGAAAATGCTAATTAGTTTTAGTCATTTTTATTCTTCATAGTTTTAGTTGATGAAAACCAAAACATTTTAGCCCAGTTTACCTGTTCAGCTGACTTTAGCAATTCAGATATCAGACACTCCACTGCCCTACTGTTATTACAGACACCTGAACTAACCACAGACACTCGCTACAGCGAGTGCTGCAGAATGAAACACATGCATAAACCTGCTGATCAGATGAATTTACTTATTAACTGAAGGTACTGTTCCGGCCCACTCTAACACCTGGTTGAATGATGAACGATGCAGCTTTGCAGTAACTCCTGAGTCCTCCGAACACCTTCAGTAGTGATACGTGGGTCAGTCACACTCTCACCCACCACTTGAGTGTGTTTGAGAGAGAGAGAGACAAAGGGACAAGCCACAGAGAGGGAGAAAAGACGGAAGGTTTAAACTACATTTTAGTCTCGTCTTTTTTCATCAAAGAATATGACCGTTTATTATCATCACAATTAACGTTAAATGACAGTGCTGCCATCTCATCATAGTGTCGTTAGTCAGGAAAAAATAGGTAGTTGATGAACATGTATCCTCTAGTTATCGTTACTTGCACTTGAGTGCATAAGGTGGAAGGTTGATTTAAACTTAAATTAATATAAAATCTTGATAGTCTTGATAAAGAGCTCTTAAGACTACAAATTGAAACAAAAACTGTGGCAGCATCATGGGAGCTACTGTGTGAACACACCTCAATTTGTTTGTTTTGCGTATGCTCCTAAATACATTTTATAGTTCTGCAGCTGCCATGTGGGTGTAGGGGCCACAGCCCTAAGATTCTCGGATGTGACTTCTCAACGAACGAAAGATGAACTATTCACCTTTAGAAGATATACAGACAAAGGTCCCCTCGCAGCAGATGAGTAAACATTCTCCTTCAGATCACTGGACCACTTGGAGGAAGTGTGAGTCCTCTTTATGGCTCGGTTAGAGTATTTACGGAACCTTAAATCAGAGCATCTACAAGTCTCCTCGCACCCCCGAACGAGGAGGACCAGACCTTCAGAGTCACCAGACTTTGAGGCACCCAAACGCATCTGGAAGCTGATTAACACCTTTGTTTGACAGAGAGCCTCGATTGAAGTATAAAGGATAACACCATATCTCTTCCTCACCATTTGCTCCCAAGGCATGGTGAAGACCCCTTCCTCCCCTCTTGGGAGTCATAAACTAATGACCTGGTCTGCTGACATGCAGAGAGAGGTCACATGAACTCTGCAAGAAAACATGTTTACATTTTGACCAATCCAAGAAAAGGATGAGATATGTGTTCAACATTAGTTTAAAACCATCCATAATAATCATTGAGGAATTATAAGCATACTGGCGAACTTCCTGTTGCTCTACAACGAAGAACAGAGGAGTTACCAAAATTGCTAAAAATGAACAATGTCATTGTAATGGACTAAACTACTGCACTCATGCAGTCAGACGAAAATGAAAAATGTGCTTATTAATCTGCCCGCATCACCAAGGACAAAATGCTTACTAAGTTACCAAACTTGTTTGGGCTAGCTTGATAGGTTTGCATTGTATGTGTTTGATCAAAGTTCCTTTCAACTCTACCTAAAATGATTGGTACAGAGAAATGTTTACAATTCATGTTTCATTTGTTTAGACCTATCATCCTATGTGCCAACTTTGACCATAACGGCGAGATGGTGTTCAAACGTTCTATTCATAGGATAGCGTTTTGTTTAACAGTTTAAATCACAAAGATTTCGGACTGTAACTTGAACGGGTCCCTCCTGGACACGCCCCCTCGGTCAGCATAAAAGCTGCGTGTTATAGACACCCATTGCGAGCTTTGCGCGTTCTTCCCTCCAAGCTTCTTCCAGGCGCTCTTGCCTCCCGGGGCTCCCCCCCCCCCCGCCGGCTCTAGCCTCCCTGCTCGTGCCAACAGGCCTTTACCTTTGCTCTTCCTTTTTCCTCTTCAAGTTTCGTACTTTTCTTAGTTCCCAATTTTTACTCCTTTTATTAGAATAGTTCGTTCGACGTTAGATTCTCCATTTTTGCATTTTTAGCTTTCCTTTTCCGCAAGCCTTTTTGATCAATGCTAATTCAACCAGCGGCCGCAAGATTTGGCATATTGACTAACGTTTATACCTAAGCCACCCAAGGCAGAACTCAAGGAGAAGACAGCTGTTTAACTAAGACGGATTACGGCAAAGACGGACGCCCGCTACGAAACTACCGCAGATCGGCGCTAACGGTTCCCTCGGTCCACGGCAAGGAAGATCCCTTCGGGTCTACGTCACCGACGGAAGAGCGACCGCTTGGAGTTTCAGTAAGTCGAGAAGAAGCGTCCCAAAGTAAGACCCAATCCGCATTCAACATTAATGACCGAGTTGCAGGGTGAAACTAAGTATAGCGTCTGTTAATATCTAATATCTGTGAGGTCATTTATCCCATTATTCACTTTTTCCTCTTACTAAGGAGTCCAAATTCTTAGGAAGAACACACTCGCCTTTATCGCCAAACGTGCTAGATGAGCTGTTAATCACATTTCCAGTTATATTTCTGGCATGTATTGGTGTTTTGTTTATTACATCTGTTATTGTTTTATTCACTTTTGTTTAATCCCTAGTTAATCAATAAATTCTTCTGTGCAGAATACAAAGATCCCTATTTCAAGAACTTATGATCTAAGGAAATGAGACTGATTTATTAAATGATATTGATTAATTGTTAATCATGAATAAGTGGTCATTAGAGTCATTAACGTGAATTCTATAAAGTTCTGTCTGACCAACAGATGGTGCCCCTTTTACGAGAGCAGGTATTGAAATTGTAGATTAATATACATTGATATACATATTTTAATATCGTAATTTCCTTACATACACAGTTTACGTAGGTACCATTAGGTATTAACCCTTATCTTCCTACATGGGTCTTCCATGTGGGTCTGATAATGTCTCACCCCAACACATGAATGACATAATACTAAAAGTAAAGTAAAGAGGCTATTTCATTACCCCCCTACTCCCTGTCTAACTGCAGACCATCAGTGTCAGCAACCCTGCGGTGACTCAACAGTAAGTTCACATACATGAATGAAATGCTGAATTTCAGCACTGAGCTTCAAATTAGTGGATGTTGCCTATACACACTTACCAAAGTGGCAGTGATATACTGAGTCTTGTAAAACAGCCCACTGACTAGATGCATTTCATAACACCATTGTCTTTCACATAAATCTGGCAAAACCAGAAATGTAGTAATAATAGGGCTATTTGTTAGTGATTATGTTTATGGATTGTTCATGTGAAGACACCTTTTTACTGATATTTTATCTTTGGGTAGAAGTTACTTCATTTGATTTCTTACATTGAAACTGTCTAATGTATTCTTTTTTTTTCTGTCTTACAGGTCCGGCTGTCCAGCCTCTCTCCTCTCCTCTCCCCTATCATATTGGCTTTCGATCTTTGTATACCTTCTATCCACTCTGACTTAAATATTGGCTCTTCATTCTATCCTGTCATATCTACCCCTCTGTCTAAATTGTGACATTCTACCTGTCTGTCCCTCTAATCTGTCAAACATTGTGACTCTATCTCTTGTGATCTTGAACCAACATTGAAAAACCTTGATATTGAAACCTTGCCTTGAAACTTTGAATATTGAGAACTTGACTACTGAATACTCAGGTTGAAAAGTGCCTGGATCTGACTATTTTTGGAATCCCAAGCTGCACGCCTGCGCTGGCAGAGGTCAAATGAGTTTCCCTGTGAACCAACTAAAGAAGCAGAATGCGTTGGTCCTCAGAACAGTGGAGAAGTAAACATGTCTGCAGCATCTCATGTTCAAAGTGTGAAACAGGCAGGTCAACACGATACATCATCTGTACCACAGGTATCTTATGCTGATGTTATCAAGAGAGGACGTCCCAGTAATGACTCATGTGTAGCAGGACCTTCTAATGTGAACCAGGAAAACCACAGAGGTCAACGTGATGAGACAAGTGCACCAAAGGTATCTTATGCTGACATCGTAAAACCAGGACATCATAGAGATGAACCATGTGTTGCAGGACCTTCTCATGCAGTAAACCTGGGACATCAGCCTTCTGTAAGACATGTGTGTGCATCACGCAGCCAGGCTTCCAGTAGATATGGCAGAAACAGAAATAAGCAGTGTACCTGTAACTCACTGACCTTTCTTGCATTCCTTCATGAGAATGAAAACCTGACCAGAGCAGACCTGGACCTTGTTTTGGATAAGGGTAATGTGATGTACTCAGAGGTGAGGAAAAGGCTAAACCATGATGACATCTACTACAGATGAGCTCCCTGATGAAGTTCCTGCATGCAGGTGAATACATTATGTGGACATGACACAACTTTCCAGATACGGCACATTTGGAGAACCTTTACCTGGAGCTGTAGACAGTTATCTGGACCTTTAGGCAGGACTGAGCTGCTTGTTATCAGAAGTGCAGTATGGTTTACTGATGATGAGACTGTTGTGTATTGCAGTATTCAGAACCAGGTCAGGCAGGTTTGGATTTTTTGACCCCCACTCCAGAAGAGCTAAAGGTTTGCCCCTACCCCCGGGTTCACTCACTCCTGGTACTGCTGTCATGGTAACATTCACACGTCTCAGTGATATGATTGACAGGCTCATGAAGTGTCACAGAATGTCAGGCGCACAGTCCTCCAGTAACTATGAGTTGAAGCCTGTGAAGTTTTACGATGTGAACACAGACATCCTTCAGAATATCCCAGACAGAGAGAGTCAACCTACAACTCATGCTGCTGCTGTTTCAACTGCTCTGCTGGATGATGCTCCTCAAAACAAGAGTGGTGCAAAGATAAACACTGTTGTCACTGATAACATCGTACATGAGGTATCCACTGATATGGAAACTGAACCAGAACCATTGAGCCACTTCAGCTTGAACTCTGTCAGATCACATGATGCTCTGCTGAATGACCCAAACTCTGCTGCAAAGGTAAACCCTGATGCCAGTGATGTCTCTGTTAACATATTACAGGGAGTGTCCACTAACATTGTCACGTTACATGATGCCCCTCACAGTGAGTCAAACTTATCTGCTCCATTGATAAATACTGCAGCCAGTGATAATGTCTTACATGACATCTCGCGTATACTGAAAAAACTTAGTAAAGAGCAAAGGAGAAAATATAAGAGGAGGCTAATGCGCTCTGAAAAGGTATCACAGAAAAAGGAGAATCAAAAGAGGAAAGAGAGGGAAAAGTATGCATCAAATGAGACATATAAAGCAAAGAAAAAATCTGACTCAAGCAGGAAATATTCTAATGAAGAATTCAGACAAAGAAAACAAGAGTTTGTTACTAATATCTATCGAAACAACTCTGAATTACGAAAACAGAAAAAAAATAATATAAGAGCCCGGTACAGAGAGAATGCTGAATTCAGAGAGAAACATAAACGATTCTTTAGCAATCGATACAGGGATAATGCTGAATTCAGAAAGAAGCAAATACAATTTATTTCCAACCAATATAAAAATAATTTTAACTTCAGAGAGAAACGAAAAAATTACATAACCAGTCGATACATAGAGAATGTGGCCTTCAGAAAGAGACAGCAATCTTATATCCGAACGAGATATAGAAACGACAAATCCTTCAGGGAAAGACACAGACAACTAATGAGAAAACGGATGCGAGACAGGTACAAGAACAATCTTGCATTCAGGAGTATGCAGAACATGAGATGTGCCATGAAAATAAAAAAGAAATACAGACAGATGAACAGACCAACATGTGAGACAGAGGATGACAACTCTTTGATCAAAGAGGCCATAAAGCTTTTCAGATCACAAATAAAGAACGGTCCCACTTATGTGTGCACTGTCTGCCATAAAGCTTCTTTTCAAAACCAAGTACGTCTTTGCAAAAGGTCAAATTATGCCAGAAATCCACACATGGTTGCTGCATGCCTGACTGGAAAGTATGTCCATGTTTGTGATGCTGACTGCAGAGATGAACAACAGTGTAAGATGCCTGATGAGAGAAGGAGAGAGTGGATCTGTCACACCTGTCATAATCACCTTAAAAATGGAAATATGCCAAGCCTCGCTGTTGCTAACAACTTACAGCTCGCTGATATTCCATCTGAACTGTGTGATCTGAACATACTGGAGAGACATCTCATAGCCAAGTGCATAGCATTTGCCAAGATTATTCCTCTTCCCAAAGGCAGACAGAATCTAATACGTGGTAATGTCATATGTGTTCCCTCGGAGGTTCAGGAAACAGTGGAAGCATTACCCAGACTGAGAAGTGAGTCTCAGGTCATGAGAGTGAAACTGAAGAGACGATTGTGTTACAGAGGTCATCAGCTGTTTCAGACCTGGTCTAAACTAGTGCAGACGCTGCATAAACTCAAACAGATCCACCCACAGTATCAAGACATTACTATCAGAGATGAGGCAGAGTTATGTGACCCAACACTTCCTGATGAGGATGATGACAATGATGAGAATGCAACAATGGAGGATGATGATTATGATGAATGTTGTCCGGTGATGGTGAACAACCAAAGGAGCAGAGAGCTGATGATGAGCAGGAAGGTGACATGCCTAATGGTGGTTTTGCTCTGGAATCATGCCTTCAGCCATGTGATGTTGCAGAGGAAATACTATCTTTTAGTGAAGGAATCTACTCTGTTGCCCCCGCTGAAAGAAACAGTCCAGTCAGCTTTTTCAGAACACCTAAACTGGAGGCCATGGCTTTCCCTGTTCAGTTCCCTACCGGTCAAAACACACTGGATGAACAGAGACCTATTAAAGTGACACCCAGCGGTTATTTCAAAGCGAGGCTCTTCTGTAATGATGGACGTTTTGCCAGAGACACAAATTACCTGTTCTTTGCACAGTTTGTGACTGAAATACACTTGGCTACTTCTAGCATGACAATACAGTTACGTAAAGGAAAACCTTTGACCAGAGATGGACGAAAAATAACCTCAGGCATGTTGCAAGATAAACGCGAGGTTGAGAGACTGGTGAGAAACAGAGATGCAGTCAGATTCATGCAGCCACTGAGAGGAACACCAGCCTATTGGGAGAAAACGACAAAAGATCTCTTTGCCATGATCAGACAGCTGGGAAAGCCCACTTTCTTGTGTACATTCTCTGCAGCTGAAATGCGTTGGCCTGAGGTGATCGAAGCAATAAAAAGGCAGCAAGGTGAAGATGTGGATTTTGAAAGTCTGGACTGGTCAGCAAAGTGTGAGATCCTGCGAAGCAATCCTGTGACAGCCATGCGCATGTTTGATAAGCGTGTTGAGGCGTTATTCAGAGATGTAATCTTGTCTCCTGCACAGCCCATCGGCAAAGTTGTTGACTACTTTTACAGAGTTGAGTTTCAGCACAGAGGAAGCCCACACATTCACTGCCTCGTTTGGATAGAAGGTGCACCTGTGTTTGATGAGGATGATGATCAGACGGTGTTGGATTTTGTGTCCAAATACATCACAGCTCAGCTGCCTGACCCACATAAACAACCTGAACTGTACAAAAAAGTCACAGAAATGCAAATGCACAGCAAAAACCACTCAAAGACATGTTTCAAGACTTGCAGCTCTGGATGCAGATTTGGATTTGCCTAACCACCTGTCAGAGACACAATGATAACGAGACCTGATGAGGAATTTGATCCACTGCTCGTGGAACTAGCAAAAGAAAAGCTCAGACCACTGAACTTGTTGTTGAATGAACTTCAAACAGCCTCCCTGAGTTTAGAGCAGCTCCTGGCTCGATGCGATTTAACACACATTGAGTATGAACGATGCCTCGACCTCATGAACAAATCCAGTGCAGTGATACTGAAACGTGACCCAAAAGACTGCTGGGTAAATGGATATAATCCGTTTTTGCTTGATGCCTGGGATGCAAATATCGACATACAGTACATACTGAACGCACACGGATGCATTGTGTATCTCACAGAGTACATAACCAAGAAAGAAGGTGGAATGTCCGAGTACCTCAAAACAGTCATTGAGAACTCCAACAGAGACCACGTCAACGAATGTGATGAAATGAGGGAAATCATGCAGGCATACTCAAAAAAGCGAGAGGTCAGTGCTCAGGAGTGTGTGACCCGTGCATGTGGCATTAACATGAAAAAGTGTTCCCGTGGTGTCATATTCATACCGACTGATGACAACGCATTGAAAATGAGTCGTCCCCTCTCGTTCCTGGAGAACACAACATCAGAATGTGCAGATGTGTGGATGACGTCTTTGACTGACAAATACAAAGCCAGACCTGAAACATCAGAGTATGAGGAGATGTGTTTGGCTGATTTTGCTGCTACTTGCAGGATTGTCTATGGCCAGCAAACAAAAGGGAAAGATGTGTTGCCCCTCCTAAATGAGATGGGATTTGTGCAAAGGCGGAAAAAGGATAAGCCAGCTATCATCAGATATCACCGCACATCACAGGAAAAATATCCTGAGAAGTATTATGGCACATTACTGAAACTGTACATTCCTCACCGATCAGAGCAGGAACTGAAAAGACCGTACTTCCCCACATATGAGTCCTTCTACAACAGTGGCTGTGTCCAACTCTCAGGCTCCGACCATCCCGAATATGTCAAACACATTGTGAAACGAAACAGAGACAAATATGAGAAAAACAGTGAGCAGATTGAGAATGCTGTTGAAGAGTATGAGCAGAACAGAGGTGTGATTGATGAATGGTGTAATCTGGTGCCAGAATCTGAAGTAGTGAGGTTGGAGTGTGTTGAAGAACTGGAGTCAAGAGAGCCAGATCATGAAAATGAACAAGAGAATGTCCCAGAGTACATAAATCAGGCTAATGCTGTAACTGAAGCCAGAGCCATCAGAGAGTCCCCTGCATTAGACCCCACACTGTTACCACTGATGTATCAGAATCTGAACCAGAAACAAGCCTGTGTATTCTATGCAGTGAGAGACTGGTGTGTGAAACGAGTCTGTGGCCTTAATCCAGAGCAGTTCTTTTTTTACATCAATGGTGGTGCTGGAACATGAAAGTCACATCTCATTAAATGCATCTACTCTGAGGCATCTAAGATACTGTGCAAGCTGCCGAGACGTGCTGAGGAGGCTGACATATCAAACCCTACTGTCCTGCTGACTGCTTTCACTGGAACTGCTGCTTTTAACATCTCAGGAACAACACTGCACTCTCTTCTCAAGCTGCCCAGAAGCCTAAAACCTCCATTTCAAGGACTTGGCAACAAACTGGATGAAGTCAGATCTGACCTGTTGAATGCTGAAATCCTCATTATTGATGAAGTGTCCATGGTGTCAAAGCCCCTGTTTGCCTATGTTGATGCGCGACTCAAACAGATCAAAGGCAGTCAGAGACCCTTTGGAGGAATGTCAGTCATAGCTGTAGGAGACTTTTATCAGCTTCCACCAGTGAGACAGTCCAAACCTCTGTGTGTGTATGACCCCTGTGAGATTGACCTTTGGCAGGAACACTTTCAGATGATCATGCGTCAGAAGGATGATGTTGCCTTTGCAGAGATGTTGAACAGGATCCGAGTGAAAGAAAAGTCACGTTTTGTCTGAATCAGACAGATCTCTGCTGTCACAGGCCGTCACTGAACCAGCACTTTGTCCAAATGATGTACTGCACATTTTTGCAACTAATAAACAAGTTGATTCACACAACTCAACAACATTAGCTCTGCTCCATTCTCATATCACCAACATTGATGCAGATGACTACAAAAAGGACCCACGAACTGGCAGAATGGCACGACAAGCCAAACCATATAAAGGAAACAGAAATGAGTTACCAGATACTCTAAACGTTGCTGAGGGTACTCGTGTCATGCTCACCAGAAACATAGACTTGTCTTAAGGATTGGTGAATGGATCGTTCTCTACTCTGGTCAGGGTAATAACTTCTGAACAAAATGGTGTCGCACATGTCACTATGCTTGGGTTCAAGATGGATGATGAAACAGCTGGAAGGGATTAATGTAATAGAGCACCAGGTGGACCAGACAATCTAGTGTACATCGAGAGAGCTGAGGAGAATCTGAAACAGAAAGGAGTGGTACGCAGACAGTTTCCTATTAAACTGGCCTTTGCTTGTACAATTCACAAGGTCCAAGGTATGACAAGGACATCAGCTGTGGTCTCACTGAAACACAAGAGCCATCATGAACTGTGTCTTGCAGATGTTTTGTGTCTCACAGAAACTCACCCACAAGGCTCCTATGTGGCAGACAGTCTCCATTTTTACTTTCCCAGAAGCCACATTTTACCTCAATGGAAATACGCCTTTTGTTGCTGCAGGACCTAGATAATTATGCAGTCACGTGACATTGTTGGACTGTCTTTGGTAAGTGAAATAACATTTTGATTGGTAATCATAACTTTTGTGAATATTGGATAATATGTCATTTCTGCAGCAGCATCTTAACTCTGTCCACTGTCAGTGGAACATCACTGCAAGTGTAGGGGCCACAGCCCCACGATTCTCAGATGTGACTTCTCAACGAACGAAAGATGAACTATTCACCTTTAAAAGATATATAGACAAAGGTCCCCTCGCAGCAGATGAGTAAACATTCTCCTTCAGATCACTGGACCACTTGGAGGAAGTGTGAGTCCTCTTTATGGCTCGGTTAGAGTATTTACGGAACCTTAAATCAGAGCATCTACAAGTTCTCCTCGTACCCCGAACGAGGAGGACCAGACCTTCAGAGTCACCAGACTTTGAGGCACCTAAACACATCTGGAAACTGATTAACACCTTTGTTTGACAGAGAGCCTCAATTGAAGTATAAAGGATAGCACCGTATCTCTTCCTCACCATTTGCTCCTAAGTCATGTTGAAGACCCCTTCCTCCCCTCTGGGAGTCATAAACGAATGACCTGGTCTGCTGGCATGCAGAGAGAGGTCACATGAACTCTGCAGGAAATCATGTTCACATTTTGACCAATCCAAGAAAAGGATGAGATATGTGTTCAACATTAGTTTAAAACCATCCATAATAATCATTGAGGAATTATAAGCATACTGGTGAACTTCCCGTTGTTCTACGACGAAGAACAGAGAAGTTACCAAAATTGCTAACAATTAACATTGTCATTGTAATGGACTTAACTACTGCACTCACGCAGTCAGACGAAGATATGTTTGCTCATTAATCTGCCCGCATCACCAAGGACAAAATGCTTACTAAGTTACCAAACTTGTTTGCGCTAGCTTGATAGGTTTGCATTGTATGTGTTGGATCAAAGTTCCTTTCAACTCTACCAAAAATGATTTGTACAGAGAAATGTTTACAGTTCATGTTTCATTTGTTTAGACCTATCATCCTATGTGCCAACTTTGACCATAACGGCGAGATGGTGTTCAAACGTTCTAGTCATAGGATTGCATTTCGTTTTGTTTAACAGTTTAAATCACAAAGATTTCGGACTGTAACTTGAACGGGTCCCTCCTGGACACGCCCCCTCGGTCAGCATAAAAGCTGCGTGTTACAGACACCCGTTGCGTTCTTCCCTTCCGAGAGCTTCTTGTGTCCAGGCACTTCTTGCCTCCCGGGGCTCCCCTCCCGGCTCTGGCCTCCCAGCTCTGGCCTCCCCGCTCATACCACCAGGCTGGCCATCCGGCCTTTGTCTCTTCTCTTTTTACCCTTCTTCGAATTTAGTCCCTTTTTAGCTCCTAACTTTTACTACTTTTATTAGCATAGTTCGCTCGTCGTTAGATTCTTCATTTTTGCATTTTTAGCTTTTCTTTTTACGCAAGCCTTTTTGATCAATGCTAACTCAACCGGCGGCCGCAAAGATTTGGCATATTGACTAACGCTGATACCTAAGCCACCCAAGGCCGAATTCAAGGAGAAGACAGCTGTTGAACTAAGACGGATTACGGCAAAGACGGACGCCCGCTACGAAACTACCGCAGATCGACGCTAACGGTTCCCTCGGGAAGGCGCGTCCCAAAGTAAGACCGAATCCGCATTCAACAGTAATGACCGAGTTGCAGGGTGAAACTAAGTATAGCGTCTGTTAATATCTAATATCTGTGAGGTCATTTATCCCATTATTCACTTTTCTTCTTACTAAGGAGTCCAAATTCTTAGGAAGAACACACTCGCCTTTATCGCCAAACGTGCTAGATGAGCTGTTAATCACATTTCCAGTTATATTTCTGGCGTTGTATTGGTGTTTTGTTTATTACATCTGTTATTGTTCTATTCACTTTTGTTTAATCCCTAGTTAATCAATAAATTCCCCTAAAGCATAAAGTCGTTGTCCGTGGATATTTCTTCTGTGCAGAATACAAAGATCCCTATTTCAAGAACTTATGATCTAAGGAAATGAGACTGATTTATTAAATGATATTGATTGATTGTTAATTAATGAATAAGTGGTCATTAGAGTCATTTACGTGAATTCTATAAAGTTCTGTCTGACCAACAGATGGTGCCCCTTTTACGAGAGCAGGTATTGAAATTGTAGATTAATATACATTGATATACATATTTTAATATCGTAGTTTCCTTACATACACAGTTTACGTAGGTACCATTAGGTATTAACCTTGTTATCTTCCTACACAAGAGACACCTACTTCCTGCCAGCCCTAGTCATTCTTTAAAGCAGAGGATGAGATGACACCTGCCTGTCTTTGCCTCACCATCACTCTGGCTCTGAGATACTGGATTATCTCACAACAACCAGGACATCATGCTGCCACAGACCAGATGCTGCAGCAGCAGCAACAGTGGATCATCACTGCTGGACCACAGACCTGTGTTCCACCTGCCAGCGCTGAGGTTTCTTCACAACAGCCAATAAGGTATTGATTTCTAATTGTATGTCTGATGTTTTCTTTCAATTGTGTGTTCATTCATGTATTCACTTTGTATTAATGCAACAGTTTAGATAACATTGTTGAGTATAATGTTGTCATTCTCATTCCTCCTCTGTGATCCCTCCACTTCACAGTTAGAGTGGAGACACTCAGGACTGCACCGAGCTCAACATATTAAAGAAGCTGAACATCATGAAGCCTTCATAAACCTCTCTGAGTGAAATGGCAGCAGTGTTCAAGGTATTGGATTAATGTGTGTTTTGTAACTTCTGAACACGTTTTGTTTCACAGACTTCAGTTTATGACAATAACTTTATGTTGTCTGTTATCAGGACCTGCACTATCCTCGTCTCTCCACATCACCATCTGTGCATCCATTGCTGTGTACAATTCAGTTCAATATAGCCTATTGCTGCTGATCCTTGGAGTGATCAGGTGTGCTGCTGCTGCAGGGGAGATCAGATCAGTCAGTCACTGTCAGTCACACTTCCTGCTGGGTGCAGCATCATGCTAAACAACTTGTAGAGCAGGGCTCCAGACTAACTTTTTGCATTGGTTGCACTGGTGTGCCTAACTTTTTTTTTTAGGTGCACCAGCACAAAATTTAGGTGCACCCACATTTTTCATCGCGTCGCCTTTAACGCCAAAAAGTCACCTTTTTATCGCTCTCCTTTTACATAATGACACCCCCTTATGGCCTAGGTTAACTGCAGCACCATCAGCACCCAGAGGAACCGTTTTCTCCAGCCAATCTGCACACTGATGCCCAAGCGCAGTAAATGCTTGCTTTGTGGCAGCATAAATTCCTCAAGAATAAAAAGATCATACAGGTCACTAGTCTATAGATTGCAAATGGAAAACTGTTTATGTGATCTTAGCCTAGCCTAATTATATTTTTACTTAGGCTATTCA
Source organism: Eutrigla gurnardus (assembly GCF_963514095.1). Lineage (NCBI taxonomy): Eukaryota > Metazoa > Chordata > Actinopteri > Perciformes > Triglidae > Eutrigla > Eutrigla gurnardus. The sequence continues at coordinate 5,108,740 of NC_139918.1, forward strand.
TTTTTAATAATAATATTAGGAATAGGCTACTATACAATTTCCTATTCATGATCTCTCATGCTGTAATGTGGGCCTTCAAACACTGTGCGTGTCCATGCTCCACCGGACATGTCCAATTAACATGTTGACCGGCCTCCCTTTATGCAAAATGCAGCAGTAGACAATAACGCACTCCTTCGTAGAGACGTCTGTGTCGCCGTCAATCATGAATGACGTGTACCGTACGTGGCGTTTCCAACCTCCGCAGCTGTCTTGTTCTTTAGTGTCGGCATTTTTTTCATCAGAATAATTTCGGACTTAAATTTAGTGAACGGCAACTCCTGCTTTGCAATATTGTACGCGACGTTGAATTTTATAATCATTTCAGATTCCTCAGCGGACGTGATTGATACAGCCTGACGCTGAAATGCAGCTGGATGAGGGGCCACTTTATTAACACACTTATCACGGCATGTAGTATGCTTTTTGGACATATTGCGCTTTTTCAATGTCTCGATGCGAAATGTTGTTGACTCCTCCACAAACGCACTATTACCGGCCAAATGCTGACCGCACTCCCGACAATAAATGCCGTGCATTGAGTCCCTTTCTTCATCGTACATCAGCCAGGGAAATTGCTTCAACCAGTCCTGTCTGAAGGCATATTTTTGGGCTTTTTAATTAGTCTCGGGGCGAGGCTTTCTGCCTCTCTTCATTTTCAAAGAAAATCGAAGCGCTCAGCGTCGAAGCGCTCAGAGTACCTGCTCTGCTCGCTCGCATTTTCGAACTGACACAATTTACAGCAGTGAAAAGGACCACAGCCAATCAGAGGCAAGGACCCGCCCGAGCTCTGTCACTTATTGGTTTAGACCACGATACCGTCAGGAGAACATAAAGAGATGCTGCGCTTATGATTTTTTTTTTTTCACCCGAGCAGCGTTAGGTGCACCAGTGCGACCTACAATTTTTTTCAGTCGCACTCATAAAAATTTTGGTCGCATATGCGACCAAAATGGTCGCACTCTGGAGCCCTGTTGTAGAGGTAATATTTTTTTACTCCTTTAGAACAGGATCCCGACCGACAGTCCGAGAGCCAACCACAGACACAGAAGCGGTAAGTTTCTAAATATTAGGTAATATGCAGTGTTACAGTTTACTTTGCTTTCTTAGCATTGGTGTGTTAGCATTGGCGTGTTGCGCTAAAGTTAGCATTGGCGTGTTGCGTTAAAAGCTTCCATTGTATTGTGATTGAGGACCGTTAATGATACGTAGTACTGCGGGGGCCCAAACCTGCAAAATAACGCTAGACATCAGTTTGCTTGGGAACGTTTTGTAGCTCGAATGCGGCAGCGAGAGCAGCTGATCGGTGTTTGTTTATACACGCCGATGCAAAGACGACGTCACCAAACGTTTCTTTTTGCACTGCTAACGAAGGGATTTTACGAGCTATTGGTGCGTCACCTCATCAGTTATAGTGAAATAGTAACGTGTTCCACATTTCAGAGGTAGTTGTAAACTCTGTCTGTCTGTCTGTCTGCTTACAGAGCAGCAGCTCACATCAGCGTCCCACACCGACCCATCACAGCTACTGTTGGCAGTCACCTGTCTAGGAGGACTACAGGCTCCTTACCCCAGTAAAGGTGTGTAGCCTGACATGTAGCCTACTTGAGATCAGGTTTAACAGCAACTACTAGTAGTTGTGCAGATGTGTATTTCTTAGGGCTATCAAAGTTAACGCGTTAATAACGCGTTAACGCAACATCCTCTTAACGGCGTTAATTTTTTTAACGCGCGATTAACGCTCGGTATAAAAAATTAAAAAAAACGCGCATTGTATGATTTATGGCCGTCGGTGGCACCTGTAGTCTTGATCCAGAGGGAAGGTGCGCGTCCACAGGCAGCGGTGTTTCCCCGCGTCCCATTCATTGTATTCTGGTAGCGTTGCGGCGAATGTCGAGAGACGGCGCGCGAGTTGGCCGCTCCTCAAGTATAAGTCGAATCTACTTTAGAGGCGCCGGGCTCGACTCGCCGCCTCGGGAACGCTCGCGAACGCTCGCAAAAATATGTTGTTTGAAGGAGAGCGCCTGTCAATCATCCTCTAGTGGCAGCCCACCAAGCGTGCAATACTGGGAAGCGGCGCGTCCACACGCGTTTAAAATCGATTTGTGAACGGCAAATTCACCTTCAAAAGACTGCCGGATGGTTCAGTCGATAAGACCAAAGTCATCTGCGCGTACTGTGGGTATGAAATGAGCTACCATAGAAGTACGTCCAGTCTGAGATATCACTTGCAAGCCAATGCACTTATATCCTAACTGTACTTATCTCCTGTTACACTATCTCCTGTGACATGTTCACTTTAATTGTTTGTGATATATTCTTATAACCCTGTTTTGATCCCATGTTTTGGTAAGGGGATATTTGAAGTGTTAAATAAACATTTTCATAAATCAAGTATATTTGCCCTTATGTTGTTAAAAGTATTAAGAATATGAAAAAAATTCATTAAAGTACATTTAGAAGAAAAAACAAATGTGCTAAAAAAAAATGCGATTCATTTGCGATTAATCGCGAGTTAACTATGGACAAAATGCGATTAATCGCGATTTAAAAAATCAATCTTTTGACAGCCCTAGTATTTCTATTATGTGATATCACGGGTTTCATTCCTCCATACAACTCTGTTACAGCTACTGTTACGTGTCATTGTATATTTTTTCCATCCCTTTTGCATGTGCGTCTGTCATGTGTCTGTGTTCAAGGTGCAGTTTCCTGAAGGCTGATTGAGGGCACCTGCATGAAGCTGTGGGTGCGGCCTATATAAGTGGATCCTTCCTCCGCCCCTTCTCTCTCTGCTCCCTGGCACAAGATCCCAGCCTTTGTTTGTGTGATTCCTCTTTTGTCTTGTAAATAAATGTTATCCTTTTGCATTACAACTAGCCTGGTGTCCCTCAATGTGTTGTGACTTTGAGCCGGTCGTAACATAATGGGGGCTCGTCTAAACTTTAGTTTGGAGTAGATGAGTTTATTTTTGTGCCCCTAGACCCACGTTTTCCATTTAGTTTTTTAGTTAAGAGGTCCATGCTTGTGTTGCCACATGAGGTAAGGTTTTTTTTTCTGAGAGTTTGCCTGGTTTAGTCAGCCGGCGGGGGTTGGTGTGACCATCACCACTTTATTGTTTTGGAGCGGTAACCCTGGGGTGGCCCCCGGCGTGCCCAGGAAAGCCGACGAAGACTAGTTGAGGTCTAGTAAGCTAGATTAACAGTCTTAGATAGAGAGGGAACCAGGTAAACTCTAGAATAGGGTAGTTAAGAACACCAATTCCTAAGCTAGTGATAACATGTGGTGGCATGTGCTGGCCTTTGTTTTCCACACACACCGTGTGTTGGGTGAGTGTGGGGAGTTGGAGCAAATTTCGTTTTGTTTTGCGCAGTAGTTTAGTCAAATGCTAGGCTGTAGTGGTGGTCTTCTGGAGCATTTGTGACCCTGATGCTCATGCATGCATGTGTGCCTTGGTTGTTAAGTTGCATGTTTTTGCAGGGATTGCATTTGTGATCCACTTTCTTCTCAGTGGAGAAGAGCAGTAGACGTTAGTGCTTGAGTGGTGTGGCTCAGGTAAAGTGGCAGTAGTAACTATTTCTATACTGTGTGGCAAGAAATAGTTGTGGCATAAACTGCTACGGTTCGGTCTAGTGGGTTTTGTGTAAGTTTTTGATTGCTTACATCTGGCTTGGGGTAGTCGATGACATTAACTGCGTTTTTTGGTTGAGATAAGGGTTGATTCTTTGTGGAAGTGTTATATTGTGTCATGCTGGGGTGTTTGTAGTTTACTGTGCTTGGTTTTGTAGCATTTGCTGTGTGGAAGAGTTACTTTGGGGCTTCTTTGCATAAGGATACTGTGGTAATTTCATTATGGAGTTCGACCTGGAGAAGTTTAAAGCAGTTCCTACAGCACAGCAGCTTTCCTACTGTAACAAAGCACAGCTCATGTCCATTGCGGAGCATTACTGCATTGAAACAGCATCAACATCTCTTAAGAAAGATGAGCTGAAAGCCAGAATAGTTACTGGTCTTGCTAAACAGGGAGTGCTTCTGAGTGAATCTGAGGATTCAGACTTAAGTCACCCTGCTGGGAAGTCAGAGGCTGCTCCGTTGCAGACTCAGCATGCTCAACAGGTTCGGTTGCAAGAGTTGGAGTTGCAGTTCAAAATAAAACAGTTGGAGATTGAGGCAAAAGATAGAGAAGCGGGGAGGAAGTTGGAAATGGAGAGGTTACGGCTGGTACATGAGGAGAAAATGAAGGAATTGGAGCTGAGGTCAGTGGAGACACAGGCTCGGGTGCCAGTTCTCATGCATCTTCTGCTTCTCCTCGGTTTGATGTTGGGAGGAACATTAGTTTAGTTCCTTATTTTTCTGAGAAGGAGGTGGAGAAATACTTTTCCCATTTTGAGCGTGTAGCCACCATATTTGAATGGCCAAAAGATGTCTGGACATTGTTGCTGCAGTGTGTCGTAACAGGTAAAGCACAGGAGGTATATTCTTCATTAACACTCACCCTGTGCTGACTATGAAATTGTTAAAGCAGCCATCTTGCGGGCCTATGAGCTGGTCCCAGAGGCCTATCGGCAGCGATTTAGAGGTTGTCGTAAGGTTGACAAGCAGACATTTGGGGAATTTGCCAGAGAGAAAGACATTCTGTTCAATAGGTGGTGCACATCTCAAAAAGTTGAAACTAAAGAGCAACTTCGTGAGTTAATACTCCTGGAAGAATTTAAAAACTGTGTTCCTGGGGCAGTTGCAACCTATCTGAGTGAACAGCGTGTGTCTGAAGTTGGGGATGCCGCTGTGCTTGCTGACGAATATGTCCTGGCTCATAAAGTGGTCTTTAATGATAAACTTTGTGAGGCTAAGACCCATGCTTCTCCTCGTCCTCATCGTTTTAAAGCTGGCAGTAATGGTTCTGGTTCTTCAGTTTTTACTACAAAGCCTGTTAGTTCTGGCTCTGGAAATTCTGAGAGAGTTTGTTTTTTTTGTAAAAAGCCTGGTCATGTTATAGCTGACTGTCATGCTCTCAGTAAAAAGCAGAAGGCTGCTAAGCCAGTTGCATTGCTAGCTTCAGTGTCACGTCTGCCAGGTAGAGAAGATGGTCTCAGTCAGTTCACTGAAAACCGGCCTGGGGTGGGAAAAGGTCTGAGTGAGTTCAGTGAGGACAGTACTGAGCCTGATCTCTTTGCACCTTTCCGCATGGAGGGGTTGGTAGCCACCTCTGAGTCGGAAAAGTTTGTCACAGTTCGTATATTAAGAGATACAGCAGCCGCTCAGTCGTTGTTGGTGGAGGGAGTATTGCCCCTCTCTGAAGAAACCTCTACCGGTGAAAATGCTTTAGTGCGGGAGGGTGGAATGACTTGGCTTGAAGCCCCATTGCATGTTGTGTACTTACAGTCTGGCTTGGTTACAGGCCCTGTGGCAGTGGCTATTCGCCCTGAACTTCCTGTAGAAGGAGTGGACATGATTCTGGGTAATGATTTGGCTGGTGGGGAGGTGTTCCCTACGCCCATTGTTGTGAACAACCCAGTTGGCTCTAGGTCTGTTAACCAAGGTGATCAGTTGTCTCAGATGCCAAAAGTGTTTCCTGCTTGTGTTGTAACTCGGGCTCAGTCACGTAAGGTTGAGGATGTGGTTGACCTTTCAGATATTTTATTGCTCCAGGTGAAGAGACTGTCAAGACTGTATCTGCTAGTCCATCTGCTGCTTCTGAGGTAACTGTAGCTGAGACTTTTGAGGTTACGTTGTCCAGTCCTGTCACCTTTTCTGATGAGTCTGAGACTCTGTTAAAGGTTGGCAGGGGGCAGCTGATAGAGGCACAGAAGGCTGATCTTTCCTTGGCTAAGTGTGTAGCAGCAGTGTTGCCTAAAGATGAGATTGTTGCCTCTCAAATGGCTTACTATTGGGAGGATGGTATCCTCATGCGTAAGTGGGCTCCTTTAGCAGATGACAGTGGGGGTAATACTGCATATCAGATTGTTGTCCCTGCTGGTTACCGTGCACAGATATTGAGCTTAGCTCATGATAATGTGTTGTCTGGTCATCTAGGGATAGCTAAAACTTACTATCGTATATTGAAGCATTTCTTCTGGCCGGGTTTGAAAAGTGATGTTTCAAAATACTGCCACTCATGTCATACATGTCAGTTGGTTGGGAAACCAAACCAAGTGATCCCACAGGCTCCACTTCATCCTATACCTGTGATGGGTGAACCATTTGAGAGACTCATCATTGATTGTGTTGGCCCGTTGCCAAAGTCAAAATCTGGTCACCAGTTTCTCTTGACTTTAATGTGTGCTGCAACTCGGTATCCAGAGGCAATTCCACTGCGTTCCCTCAAAGCCAAGGTGGTAGTGAAAGAACTGATGAAGTTCTGTACCACTTTTGGGTTGCCAAAGGTCATTCAAACAGACCAAGGTAGCAATTTTATGTCTAAGGTGTTTGCTCAGGTGTTAGAAGTGCTGGCTGTGAAACATCAGGTCTCTAGCGCCTACCACCCAGAGAGCCAGGGGGCACTAGAGCGCTTCCACCAAACCCTTAAGACTATGTTGCGTGTTTATTGTCTTGAAACGGGTAAGGAATGGGATGAGGGTATACCATTCCTGCTTTTTGCTGCTCGAGAGACTGTTCAGGAGTCATTGGGTTTCAGCCCTGCAGAACTGGTATTTGGCCACACAGTTCGTGGCCCGCTGAAGTTGTTGCGTGAGCAGATGACTGGGGTTGCTACTCCTAGTGAAAACGTACTGGACTATGTCAGTTCTTTCAGAGAGCGTCTTCATCATGCCTGTGAGGTAGCGAAAGAGGCACTGTCTAGCTCCCAACGTAAAATGAAGGCTCACTTTGACAAGAGTGCTATTGAACGCAGTTTTAAACCTGGAGAGTCTGTGTTGGTTTTTCTTCCTATTCCTGGCTCGGTGCTGCAAGCTAAGTTCACAGGCCCGTATGTGATCGGAAAAAAAACAAAGTGAAACGGATTATGTCATTCGTACTCCTGATAGGAGACGAAAGACTTGTGTATGTCATGTGAACATGCTCAAGCCCTATGTTGTCAGGTCCAGTGAAACCACTCTCTCCCCTCCAGCTAGGGTGTTGCCTGTAGCTTTAACAGCAGTGTTGCCATGCTACTCTCCTCAGGATGATGACCTAGCGATGCAAGATGCTCCTGTTCTGTGTGCTCGGCTGCCGAATTCCCAAGTGTTGGCTGATTTGGAGAATTACCTGTCTCATCTTTCTGGGACAGATAAGTATGACATTCTCAGATTAATTGAAAGTAATCACACCCTGTTCTCAGTTGTACCGACCCAAACCACAGTGTTGCAGCATGACATTGATGTTGGTGACTGTCTTCCGATTAAGCAGCATGCCTATCGTGTGAATCCCACAAAAAGAGCTCAAATGCAGAAAGAGGTTGAGTATTTGCAACAGCATGGCCTGGCTGTTCCCAGCTCTAGCGCCTGGAGCTCTCCATGTTTATTAATACCAAAGTCTGATGGAACACCACGTTTTTGTACTGATTTCAGGAAGGCCAATGCTGTAACTAAACCTGATTCTTTTCCTCTTCCTCGCGTGGAGGATTGCATTGATAGAGTTGGAGCTGCTCGCTACGTCACCAAGTTAGACCTGCTAAAGGGCTACTGGCAGGTACCTTTAACATCACGTGCTTCTGAGATCTCTGCATTTGTGACACCGGACAGTTTCATGCAGTATACCGTCATGGCATTTGGTATGCGTAATGCCCCTGCCACCTTTCAGCGACTTATGCATATGGTGTTGTCTGGTGTGGCAAACTGTGAGGCCTACCTTGATGACGTGGTAATCTTTTCTGCTGACTGGCAGTCCCATGTTGAAACCCTGTCTGTTGTGTTTCAGTGCCTGCAAGATGCTTCCCTTACCCTGAATCTGGCAAAATGTGAGTTTGCCAAGGCCACCATCACTTATCTTGGCAAGAAGGTTGGTCAGGGTCAAGTTCAGCCAGTAGATGCCAAAATAACAGCTATCACTGAGTTCCCTGTTCCCACCACTAAGCGGGAACTGCGTCGCTTTCTTGGACTAGCTGGCTATTATAGAGGGTTCTGCCGTAACTTTGCTGCCATTGTGTCTCCTTTGACTGACCTCCTTAGCCCCACAAAGGATTTGTTTTGGGACACCAAGTGTGAGCTGGCTTTTCAGTCCGTAAAAGCTCTTCTCAGCTCTTCTCCAGTGTTGTTGGCTCCTGATTTTGCAGTGCCGTTTAAGTTGGAGGTTGACGCAAGCGGGACTGGTGCTGGTGCTGTATTGCTGCAGGAGGATTCTTCGGGTATCGATCATCCCGTTTGCTACTTTTCCAAGAAGTTCTCCCCAGCCCAATGTAGGTATAGCACCATCGAAAAAGAGGCTTTAGCCATGCTCTGGGCCCTTCAACATTTTGAGGCCTATGTTGGCTCAACACCACAGCCAGTGTTGATTTTCACTGATCACAACCCTCTTGTTTTCTTAAACCGCATGTACAATAACAACCAACGACTCATGCGGTGGGCTCTTATGGCCCAGAACTTTAATATAGAGATTCGGCACAAGAAGGGGTGTGATAACGTCGTGGCCGATGCCCTCTCACGAGTGTCATAAGATGTCGATGCTGACATCATGGCTGTCACCTTAAGGGAAGGGGTGTTACGTGTCATTGTATATTTTTTCCATCCCTTTTGCATGTGCGTCTGTCATGTGTCTGTGTTCAAGGTGCAGTTTCCTGAAGGCTGATTGAGGGCACCTGCATGAAGCTGTGGGTGCGGCCTATATAAGTGGATCCTTCCTCCGCCCCTTCTCTCTCTGCTCCCTGGCACAAGATCCCAGCCTTTGTTTGTGTGATTCCTCTTTTGTCTTGTAAATAAATGTTATCCTTTTGCATTACAACTAGCCTGGTGTCCCTCAATGTGTTGTGACTTTGAGCCGGTCGTAACACTACTGTGTCCTGCAAGGACTTCGGTGTTGGCACAGTTATCAACATGTTTTTGCAGTAACGATAACGGCGTTATAATAATGAGATAAGTAATCAATTAGATTACTCGTTACTGAAAAAAGTAACGGCGTTACTCCCATCACTGGAAACCATGGCTGCAATAAAGCGCATTCTCGCTGCGAACCAACAGCGTCGCCGTGCGCGAAGCCAGACGGTTTACAGAAATGCATACGTGCGTCAACACTTCTCCCCACTGGACGTGCTGTCAGACCGGGCTGTCCAGGCAAAGTACCGGCTGCCCCGTGCGGAGATCCAAAGGCTGATCACTCTGGTGTCTCCACACATCCAGAGAGCAACCCGCTGCAATTTTGCCCTCAGCCTGGAGGTGCAGCTCCTGGCTGCGCTGCGTTTTTAACACAGTGGGGAGCTTCCTGGAGGTGGTGGGGGACGGCACCGGCCTCAGCAAAGCATCGGTGTCACGGAGTGTGGCAGCTGTGACACAGATTCTCCTGCGGCATGCCCTGACCCACATAAAGATGCCCACCACACGGGACGAGGTCCGTCAGGTCCACCAAGGGTTCCACACAGTGGCTGGGATCCCCCGGTGATCAGTGTGGTGGATGGCACCCTCATTCCATTCTCACATGTTTGTGCCTATATCCACGGGGTATATATGCGCTAATGGGCTTGATTACTACTTGGATACACCTGTTGGCACACACACACACACCCGCACCCACATCCCCCCACACACACGACACATGCGTAGCCTGCACCTGTGTGGGGGGCAGTGGTGTAGTGGTAGTTGATGAGGTGGGTGTACTGCTAGGTAGATGGGTAGGTTACAGAGGAGGAAGTGGGTATACTCTCCCATATATTCCAATGGCTTTCTGGCTGATAGGTGGGTATACTGTAAACCACCAGAAAAAGAAGTGGGTATACCCCGTATACCTGCGTATACCCTCCACTACACCACTGGTGGGGGGACCACGGGGCGCTGTGTGTGACTTATGCGCTGATAAAGAGGTGGGTGTTCGATTTGCCTGGCATCGATTGATTCAGTTTCAGCACCACCACGGTGGACTGCTCCCACTAATACCCCTTTTCCACCGAGGCATTTTGAGGGCCGGTTCGGAGCCGGTGCCCAATCACGAACCAGTTCTTCCTGTTTCCACAGACAAAGACCCGGCTCTCGGCCTGGAAAACTGGTTCCCGAGCGGCCCCAACTCATTGCTGGGCTGGAACCGGCCCCGGCTTACGGCCCCGTTGGATCACTAAACGTTACCAACTACCAACGTGACTTAAAATCTGTCTTCACAGCAACGTGGACACGTTTGTGATTAAACCGCTGTTCTCTGGTTTGTGTTTGTAGAGCTGTCGGACATCTGCGATATTGAACGGAGGTCCAACCTGCAGATGACTAAACATCAAACTATCTATCTATCTATTGATCACACACTGTTCTAAACTTTAAAAAATGTTGTGATTTTAGTATTTTGTGTATTTTATTGTTATTGTATTATTTGCCAAAATAAACACTTTTTCTGAAGAGACATGTCTGCTATGCTTGAAATTAGCGCTGCGGGGAAACCTCAGACGTATACAGTGACGTAATGACATGGCTCTCTGGGCTCTCTAGCCGGTGGAAACGCAAACAGGTTCTCGGACGGTTCGCAAGTTGAACCAACTGCGAACCAGCACGGGCACCGGCCCGGCTCTTGAACTAGGTTCGCGTTGGTGGAAAAGGGGTATAAGAGCTTCTTAAGGAGCTTCTTTGGCTTGATCTTAAGGTTCTCCTAAGAAGGGAAACACCCGTATCTTAGCGCTCCTTAGCCGAACCCTTCTTAAGTCCTTAACAACGATCGAATCTGGGAAACTCGGCCATTAACAGGAACCTGTCTTAAATTTATATCTGGACGTTAAAGGCACCAAATTATTTGGTTTAAAGAATTTCGTTAGTTTGTAATATTAAGAACATAAAAATATAATTTCCTTGATGCTATTTAGTCAGAAAATGACAGAATCATGACGTTGCTGTGAGCCACGCGAGTTTTTGTTTTTTAATTTGGTTTGTTACCCGGGAACTGGATTCGGCCAAACGTACGGGAAGAAGATGCACCTTCCCTCGGATTCTGGACTTTTATATCTGAGTTTAAAGAGGCTGTAGCCCTGGACGCTTTTAGACATGTTTTTATTTTTTTAATAAACCATATTGTGAAACCCCGAACCTCCTGTGTGCTGAGTGCTAATAATAAATAATAATAATAATAACTATATTTGTATAGCACCTTTAAAAACATCAGTAACAAAGTGCTTTGACATGGCAAAAATCACAATACACACACAAATACAGTAAAAGCAAAACAATTAATAAAAATAGTAAAATCCAATGAGGTAGAACATAAATTACGCATCATTGTATAAAAATGTACAGAGGACAGAGGAAATTATTATGAGCTTGTTAGTTAATTAATGTAAGTTGCTTGCAAAGAAAGAAAAACAATGGGATAAAGGGATAAAAAGATAAAAAGCTAATGCTTTTTCTATTTCTCCATTTCTGTCCAGTTCTGTGTAGCTACTGACACTAGGCCCTGGTCCTGCCAAGATAAACAAACTGATATCAAAGAGTTGCGACACTTGATGTGGCTGCCAGACCCTGGAGTGCAATCAAAAGGCTGTTATCGTCTACACACGGCACTAGTCTAATAGCCAATCAGTAGCCTACACTATAAATGCTGATAAAAGATGTATATAAAATATATCTCGTTCAAAATAGAATTGTTAAAAATTATATATATATATATATCATTAGAAAATAAAATGAATTACATTTAAAAATAAATTGTATTAAATAAATAATTAATTGAGCGCGCGCGACTTCAGTGACGTGCCGTGAAAGAAAAAAATCATCATTCATTCGGAGATCACAAAGCTACATTTTCTAATTTGATATATTTTATTTTCTAATTAATCTCTTAAATTAGGGATTTAATGTATGCTTTATTAAACATATATTTCTCCATTTCTGTCCATTTCAGTAGCTGACATTAGCCCACTGCTCTTAAAGCCCCTGAACACCCACACAGGTGTTTTCAGTTAATCCGGTTGATTAGACCTCTTCTCGGGACAGTGTGGGTGTGTCTACTGTAGGTGTGTCCCAATTCAGGGTCTGCAGCCTGCGAAGACTGCAGACCCCGAATTGGGACACAGCTTGTGATTGATTGACACCTTCCTGAATCTTAAGGTGGAGTGTTTTCTTTCATGTTAGATCATGAGTTGAGGTTGTGAATAAATCGAGCCACCTTAAATGTCAAAATGACAACAAACAATTTGTTTTATCGTCTCTCTTGAATGAAGTACACTTTAATAATGGTCGGATCTTGAAGTTCTCAAAAAAAGTGTGTGAATGTCACCCAGATTATTAAAACTGCAACTATTCTGTATTTTCTCACTTGGAGTAAAAAGTTCCTTTATTAATATATTGGGACACACTGAGGGAGTTGGGGCAGAAAAACTCTGTTTGTGTGCCTGTTCATTTAACATTTGCATCGATATTGATGATTTTTACCCTAATTTTTAAAAAGCTATAGGCCTAGTTTCCAACAGGATATGAATACATACATCTTGAATAATATAAGTAATGCATAGCCTATCTGTAACTGTGACTGTGTTTGTATCCTCTTTATCATTTCAGAATGTCTTTGAAAAATCTCCTATCGTCCAGGCCCGACAGCCCTTATTTTAAGCTCCCACCCCTGCACATTTGTGTGGTGGAGCTGGAAGTGAAGCCCAGAGTGCTGGCCTGGGAGTTTACACATGGTGATGTGAAGCCAACATATACAAAATATAATGTGGAGGCAGCCATTTCGGATGGCCAAACCGTAGTGAAGACTACACTGTTCGAAGAATTTGCGGACAAAATAAAAAAGGGCAGCAGCTATGTGGTCCGGGGATACGAGCTAGGGGGGCAGTTTCCCCCCTATTTATTTTCTGTGAAAAAACAGACTGTTTTTTTTAGAAGCGCACCCCTTCAAATCAGTGATGAACTTGAAGTTTGTTGCATCCGCTTGCACCAAAGACCGACCTGCACAGCTGCAGAGACGCTACAGGTTTTGTCACGGTTGAGGGTGAGGTGGTGGAGGTGAGTTTTAAAAGGACTGCAGTGTGAAAATCAATTTGATGTTAAACTAAATGGAAATTAAGTAAGATTTCTTGAGAAACATTATCCATTTAAAAAGTTAAATAAAAAAAATGAACGCACTTATCCATCTTGTTCAGCTGTCCAGTGTGAGAAGGGTGGAGCAGGGGAAGGACAGCATCACTTTAAGAAAGATCACCCTGCAGCAGGTAAGCTTTTAATTTGATAAAAAGAGGCCTTAAGTTAATTCAGTTTGATTCAAGTTAGAATGTCAGCGTCCTCCTTGGTACGTTTTTGAAGTGATATATGTGAAATCAGGTAATTTAACACTTTTTGGTAGTATCACCAGGACACCATAAAAAGCTGTTCACTCACCCCAATGATATTTGTATAGTTATCACAGATCTCACAATAAGACTGAACAGTAAG